>NW_005370862.1:1071451-1076360 GCF_000412655.1 Myotis brandtii | reverse complement strand
GGCCCCACCTTCCCCACAGCGTCCGGGACCCTCGCTCCCACCACGCCCAGAGGTGGCTCCTGTCCGTGGACTTCCTCTGGCAGGTGCCCCGGGAAGCCACCCTCCCTGCCTCCGTCCTCCCTCGCGCTCACCCTGAGGTTCACAGGTGCCAGTGCAGCCCGGCTCCTCCCGCTCTAACCTGTCCCAGACCTGGACGCACGTGGGATTGTGGAGGGCTGTCCTGGGCAGTGTCTCCAGCCCTTTCATCACGGGTCCCCTCCCCCGACTGACCTGGCTACTCCCCTGCATGGGGCCAGCGGGCCTCTCGCCCTTTCCTCTCTGCAGAGTCTGCTCACGGTCTCCCGAGACCTCTGCTGCCTCTCAGCGGATGGCTCCCAGGCCTGTACCTCCAGCCCCGATTTCTCTCCAAAACTCCCCACGTCCACCAGGTGAGAGTCCTGGTGCCATAGGAAGGACCACGAATGGGGTTGCTGAACGATAGGAATTCCTCTCTGTCTGGAGCCAGGAGTCAGGAACCAAGGCACTGGGAGGTGGGTTCCTTCTCACCCAGATCCTGGCTGCTGCCAGCAACGCTTGACGTCACACCACCCTGTGCCCCTGTGACCACGTGGGGCTCTCCCTGTGTCCCCGGGTCTGTGCCCAGAGCTCCTGCTCTTCTCATATAAAGATGCCAGCCATTGAAGTAGGACCACCCAACCCAGCACACCCTCCTCTCAAAGACCCTTTGTCCAAATAAGGTCATATGCACAGCCGGGGGGGGGTGGGGATTTGAATATGTCATTAGCGGGGGAAACACCGCCATCCTGACAGCTGGGCTGGGTGTCCCAGAGCCCCTGACCCAGACCTGACCTCGGCCTCCCTCCTGGGTACCTGTTCCATTTCCATCCTCTCCTTCCTGGGCAAGGACATACCATCCACCAAGAACTGGGCGTCGGTTCTGACCCCCACCTCCCTCACTGCACGTAGCCACCAAGTCACTGCGGTCCCTCACTCCCTCCATTCCCGCTGCCCACCCCTGGTGCGATCCCGGCACCTCTCCCCAAGCTACCAGCCTCCCCTCCGGCCTCCCTCCAGGCCCGCTCCTTCCGCCCCTGCAGGCTGAGCCTCTCGCTGAACCCGGATCTGACCTTGTCACTTCCTTGAGGAGTGCCATCCACGATCCCCATGAAGACCAGGCCACACCATGGTTTCCAAGTCCAGGCCGCCCTGCCCGGCCCCCGGCCACTCTGGACCTTCCTCCATGGCTTCACCTCCTCTCATTCGATTCCCCAGGCAGGCGCTGCCTCTCAGGCCGGCACCTTCTTACCTGCCAGGCTCCACCTTGGACATGGCCACCTGGGAACCTCCCTCCCCACGCAGAGCAGCACGGGCCTCTCCCCACGCAGCGGGCAGAGCACCAGGGAGCCGCTCCCCCACCAGCTCAACCGCCCACTGGGCTTGCCCGCCTGCTGCTCAGAGCAGCTCACTGTGTCGCAGGCAACATAACAATGGGAAGTGATGTCACCCATCACAGGACCCGGGGCCTGGGCAGTGCTGGGCCCCTGTGGCCGGGAGGGGCAGGGGAACAGCCGGTGAGTGAGCCCCGTGCAGTGGTGATCACGAACTCGTGGACCAGGAGGTGCTGGTGGGAGAAGCTGTCCACACGCGGACATCTGCACCCCCACCTCCGCCCTCCACGCGAGCTTAGGAAACACTCGGGGCCTCTGACCTCGGTGTTGGGAGGAAGGAAAACCAGCGCCTCCTCACCTTGCCGTGCGCGTCCTCAGAACCCCATCCAGTCACATGCCCAGAGCAAATGCGTTCCCTTAAACCATCCAAGCAGACGATGGTGACAAACACACATACAGCTCACAGCACAGAGCGCCCCGCGGTGCACGCTCACACAGGTGTCCGCACACACGTGTGGGGAGCAAAGCAGTGGGAGGCAGCGACGGGGAACGGAGCATCAAAAGAGAAAGAGAAACCCCCCAAAGCGCAGACTGTGGGATCCAGAAAGATCCGGAGCAAAGTGGAAGCCAGAGGGGAGGTGGCCTGGCCAGGTCACGAAAGGCTCCTGAGGTAACGGACTCCACGCTTCTCCCGTGGAAGCAGCGGGCCTCGTGCCAGCGCAGGCCGCACAGGCCCAGCCGTTCCCGGGCACCTGCCTGTGAGCCCTCCCTGGCCCCGCCCTGCCCCAGCCCCTGTCAGGAGGCCCAGCAGAAGGGAAGTTAGAGGATGCGAGCCATGGCCTTAACTGTCTGCACTTGTTAGCAGTTGGAGAAGAAGAAATAGCTCACGGGGGCCCTGCCACCCATCAGCCCCTCCTGTCGTGCAGAGATGCCACCGTGAGGCCACTGTGCCCTGGGCTTGAGCGCCTCGCACCACCCCCCACCCATAACAGGCTGGCCACGCGAAGAGCAAAGCTCCCTCCAGGGAGAGGCAGCGTCCTCCATCCCCAACATAACAGAAGCAGAAGGCAAGCCAGCCAGCACCCTCCCTGCTGCTTCACCTCATTTTTTTAAAAATTATATTTTTATTGATTTCAGAGAGGAAGGGAGAGGGAGAGAGAGATGGAAATATCAACGATGAGAGAGAATCATGGATCGGCTGCCTCTTGCACGCCCCACACTGGGGATCGAGCTCACAACCCGGGCCTGTGGCCTGACCAGGAATGGGCCCATGACTTTCTGGTTCATAGGTCGATGCTCAACCACTGAGCCATGCCGGCCGGGCCCTGCTTCTCATTTAGAATTGTTACCGGCCACACCATCCGTCCTTGTGGTGGGCATGGAGACGTGCTGCTCAGATCCCCCTCAGAGAAAGGGCCCCCCATCTCAACCAGAGGAGGGAGGTCACCAGAGCCTCAGGGGTTCACTCCTCCCCGTCCACCTCAGCTTTGGGGAGAAGGTCAAACTGTGTGGCCTTCACTCACACTGGCAGGCCTTCACTTAGTGACAGCACAGAGGAGGGATTCCTGGGGTCTAAATGCAGAGAAATCGTGCAAAAATCCTTCTAGTCTTCCTCCGAACACTTCCATTTTAAGGTTATGGAAAGTCAGCGTACAATTTAGTACAGCGATAATCTACAAAAACTACAACTACTCCAAATTTCAAAAAAAAAACAATAGCAAATAAAAGTGATTTATATTTTTAATCCATAGTAATGTTTTATAACAACTCACCAATAAAAATATTATCAGCTGTAAAGCAAGAAATGGAAAATACTTCTTGGTGTTATCTATATTATAAAAAGCGCTGTTCACTCCTCCCCGTCCACCTCAGCTTTGGGGAGAAGATCAAACTGTGTGGCCTTCACTCACACTGGCTGGCCTTCACTTAGTGACTTAGCACAGAGGAGGGATTCCTGGGGTCTAAATGCAGAGAAATAGTGCAAAAGCTCTTCTAGTCTTCCTCCAAACACCTCCATTTTAAGGTTATGGAAAGTCAACGTACAATTTAGTACAGCGATAATCTACAAAACCTACAACTGCTCCAAATTTCCAAAAAAAAAAAAGGAAAATAGCAAATAAAAGTGATTTATATTTTTAATCCATAGTAATGTTTTATAACAACTCACCAATAAAAATATTATCAGCTGTAAAGCAAGAAATGGAAAATACTTCTTGGTGTTATCTATATTATAAAAAGCCAGTGAGCGTAATGCCTAACGCCATGACTACCAAACAACAGGTCACCAGGAGGTGCATTGATGGGTCTCACTGCACGGTGGGTCTGGGGTCCCACACGATTTCGTGCACTGGGCCTCTAGTTTGTAAATAATGAAAACCAAAGAAGAACCTGCAGACTTCACTGAGCTGAACCGGGGCCCATAGCTCTCCCTGGGTGATCTTCATGACATCACATGTTTCATGACCCATGACAGGAGAGGGAGCAGAACCGTGGCTGGGCTCTGGGGCTCGGTCCCCCCGTAACCGCAGGCATTTCTGTCACCCGCCCCTCATGGCATCTCCATCGGGTCGCACAACCAATATGGAAACAACTAGCGGAGTCCCTCAGAACGACTAGTGAGCAGCGATCACCCACGTGCGTCCACAACAGCTGATAATGAAAGTAAATCCAACCCGGCGTTTTCAAACACATCTTACGTCCACAGAGAACTGGCGTGAGCAAATACGCTTTTTTAAAAAACCTCCCAGAAGTGATAGCTCATGGCCCCCAGATGCCGTGGCCTCCGGGAGAACACAGACAGACTGTTCCCCATGTTCCACTTGGCGAGCATGAAAAGTTAAAACAGCCAGCAAGCTGTTTGAATGTGTCATTTTTCACTCAGGAAGCCTAAACTAATGAACATACCATAAAGAAATTATAACTTCCCCCTGTATCATGCTAAAAGGAAGCACACGTGTTTAGATTGAGCTACATCAGAGCAAGGGTATAGCATACAGGTATTTAATGCGAAAGCAAAGACAAGCGAAGAGTGGCCACAGGCTTTCTGTTTCTCCTATCTTAAGTTTAAGATATTAGAAAGTAAAATTAAAAGCGAAATTTTTAAATATTATGAATCAGAGAAATACTTATAACCACAAATGCTGATACAATTATTTTAAAGTACTAGTGACTAAAGTTAAACAATAGGTTAAAGGAATAGAATATTGCAATTTAGAAAATTTTGGTTAAGGAAGTAAGGGGGAGAGTTCACAGGAGGTATCTGAAATAATCAGTTGAAATATCCCAAAATAGTTTCTATAAAAAATTCTGATTAAAAAATAATCACACATTACAAAAACATTCTTTCTTAATATGATAGAAAATGGTCATCTCAAACCAACATTAAACCTGATCATTAGCAGTGATATGCTGGAGTTGTCCTCAATAACATTAGTAACCAAGTCCTGATGCTCATTATTAACCTTATTAATTACCATTCCTTGTGGAAGCCCTGGTCATGCAAATGCAATAAAAAGGAAAAA
>NW_005370862.1:1060189-1070210 GCF_000412655.1 Myotis brandtii | reverse complement strand
CCCTTTTCCTGGGAGGCTGTTTCCCAGAGCAGGCAATCCTGCAATCCCACCAGAGGTGTGAATGGGACCATATAACCTACATCCCGCCGGCCCCCCGCCCCATCTCAGGGAGCAGCAACACCAGGGCTGCCCTGGGAGAAGGCATTTACCATGAGTAGCACCCTAGTCGTGTACCCCGGACCTTGTTCTAACCTATCGGAAAGGACCCTTTTCCTGGGAGGCTGTTTCCCAGAGCAGGCAATCCTGCAATCCCACCAGAGGTGTGAATGGGACCATATAACCTACATCCCGCCGGCCCCCCGCCCCATCTCAGCAGGGAGCAACACCAGGGCTGCCCTGGGAGAAGGCATTTACCATGAGTAGCACCCTAGTCGTGTACCCCGGACCTTGTTCTAACCTCCGATCGGAAAGGGCCTTCGGAGAGAGCTCAGACACCCGCGCATCGTCGATAACAAAATGGATGTGCCTGTGTGCGTTCTTTTCAATAATCATGACACCGAGAAGCCAGCCAACGGCACTGCTGTTTCACTTCTACGTTATGTCCATTCCAAACATTTGGAGGGATGATCCCAGTCACTAGCCCCACAGGCCCGTGTTTTACTTTACTAACACGTTGTACGCATTCGTTACGCACTTTAATAAAATCCTCTTTCCCCAGAGGAAAGGGAATAATGGGGAAATCTGGTTTTATTCATGAAAATGAACCCGTGTGAGAGACTCAGAAAGGGTCTGTGGGGCGGTGTTAGATTGAGGGGGTGTCATCTGCTTTCCCCAGCGCCTGGGAGCCGGGTGCTTGTAGAAGGGGGGCAGGGGGAGCAGGCAGCCTCCGGGCCCAGACTCCTGGCCTGTCCATGCCCCGCGCCGTGGAAGGGAGGCCGAGGGACCCGGCAACTTGATTGGAGCCTCCACGCGCGGGGCTCCGGTTTCCAACGCACATTCCCTCGCGGTGCCTTGCAAGGCCGCCAGCGTCTGCCGTTCATCCGACGCGGTGGCAGTTCTCGAGACGGGCTGTTGGCTCGTTACTTGAAGCTCTGACTCCGGCCACACGCTTTCTGGAAGCTTCCCCTGTGCTGTTCTCTCTGGCTGTTACCGGCTGGGACTCAGTCACACTGAATTGCTCCTCTGTGCTGAGCCCGTGGAAAGGTGTGTCCCCTCCACACGCATCCCCGTGCATCCCCGTGCACGCAGCTAATGAGCCCAGCTCCCCGGGCCGGCGGTGGGGAGGGGAGAGGCTCATCTGACCCCCAGTTTCCACCCCGGGCTTTACAAAACCTTCTCGAAATTCACTCCCCCTCCATGTTGAAATGTTTCCAATCAATGTCTGCTCCTTCTGATTTCTGGGAAACAAATGAAGCCATTCCCGGGGCTGAGCGGGGATCACTGCTGGGCCAAGCCGTTCCCCGCCCGTCGAGAGGCACGCCTGTCTCGCTAACATTGAACAGAGCTTGCCTTTGGCGATGGAGAAAGAGGATGTCATCTCTTTAGACAATATGCGCTTGTTTCTCCGCTGACAACTGCTTTTCTGTGGCAACTCTCCAGGTTGCATCCGTGGGCTTTTTGATCTACCAGCTCAGAAGACGTGTTTCAGGATTCCAGGAACCGTACAGGCCGGGGAAACGTGCTCACAGGCCACCCTCTCCACCCGCCCGCCGGGGTGTCCGCGAGACCTGCATCCACTGACATCTCGTCCACAGCCTCCTCGGCCTCAGGCTCAGCCACCTGGCGCTCTGGGCTGTGGGCGGCTCTGCTTGCTGTGTGTCTCAGGCTCGGGGACTGCACGGGCCAGTGTCGCCACCATCTCGGGGCACTTAGATCTGCCCCTAAGTCCAGCCTCCCGTCCTACCCGGGATGAAGCTTCGGTTCAAAGCAAACTCTTTTGGCAGCTTGAATTTTTATTGTTTTTAATCCTTACCGGAGGATATTTTCCCATTGATTTTAGAGAGGGTGCAGGGGAAAGGGAGAGACAGAGAGAGAGAGAGAGAACCATCGATGCGAGAGAGACAGGCGGCTCTGCTTGCTGTGTGTCTCAGGCTCGGGGACTACATGGGCCAGCGTCGCCACCATCTCGAGGCACTTAGATCTGCCCCTAATTCCAGCCTCCCGTCCTACCTGGGATGAAGCTTCGGTTCAAAGCAAACTCTTTTGGCAGCTTGAATTTTCATTGTTTTTAATCCTCACCGGAGGATATTTTCCCATTGATTTTAGAGAGGGTGGAGGGGAAAGGGAGAGACACAGAGAGAGAGAACCATCGATGCGAGAGAGACCCATCAATGGGTTGCCTCATGAATGCACCCCGGCCAGGGCCAGGAGCCTGCACCCGAGGTACGTGCCCTTGGCAGGAATTGACCCTGGGACCCTTCAGTCCTCAGGCCAAGGCTCTATCCACTGAGCAAGACTTGCATGTTCAAGTTCAGTGCCCATGCCTGATGCCCATTAACCGCGATCACACGTGGCATTCATCTAGTTGGAACAATGATTTGAATGCAAAGCTCTCACCTCCAACATAAACAACCAGAGGCTGCGTTCCAGGCGGGTCTTCTGAGAAAAACCCCAGTTTCGCTGCAGCAGCAGCGCTGACTTCACATAACCCCAGCGCGAGACACGACCAGGAAGCGGCCTCTCCCCACAGACGTTAAACGTCTTTATTCCCTACAACGGAACGATGTCCGGTGGGGAAACGCGTGCATGCGACATTATTCCAGAGCGGGACCAGGACAATGCAATTTCCTGCACTGCGGCGGGCACTCTGGGAAACGCGTCGGTGGCCTAAGAGTCAACGCCGCCCCCAGCGGGCTTCGTGTTAACATCGGGAAGTTGGTCGTCTCAGGGCTGCGCCGCTTCACAGAAATCACTCATCATCCCAAGACTTCACCCACTGCTTTCGTGGGTGCAGGTGCTCCCTGGACAAGAATAGTAAATGTAGCAAGTTTGGGGCTTCCTACAAGCAGTCACTTCTCTGATGCACGGGTCTCACGTAGGCACACGGATACAAGGTCACGTGCAGGCACCCCGTGCCACTCTGGCCTAAGGCCCAGCTCCGCGGCCAGGTGGGCGGGAGGCACTGCGGTTCTCTCTTCACTGAGCCGTCTTCGCCGCCACTGGTCACCTCTTTCTATACCAGCAAAACGCAGAGGAACGGGGGAAATAAGAAAGATAAAGGGGGAAGATGACAAACTGTCCATGAAAAGCATTGGGAACTAAGGTGGGGGGCCGGGGG
Source organism: Myotis brandtii (assembly GCF_000412655.1). Classification (NCBI taxonomy): domain Eukaryota; kingdom Metazoa; phylum Chordata; class Mammalia; order Chiroptera; family Vespertilionidae; genus Myotis; species Myotis brandtii. The sequence goes on along the minus strand of NW_005370862.1, from coordinate 1,066,993 downwards.
AATACGCCAACTACACTGGGATGTGTAGCCAGCCCGTCAGGAAGTCAGAACGGCCCGGCCGGCGTGGCTCAGTGGTTGAGCATCGCCCCATGAACCAGGAGGCCACGGTTTGATTCCCAGTCAGGGCACATGCCTGGATTGCAGGCTCGATCCCCAGTAGGGGGTGTGCAGGAGGCAGCGGATCAATGATTCTCTTTCTTCATTGATGTTTCTATCCCTCTCTCCCTCTCCCTTCCTCTCTCTCTGAAATCAATAAAAAATATATTAAAGAAGAAGAAGAAGGGGGGAGAGAAGGAGAAGGAGGAGGAGGAGGAAGAGGAGGAGGAGGAGGAGGAGGGTCAGAACAGCAATGGTCGGGAGGAAAAAGAGACCATCCCAATAATTTGGGCAAAAATGACTTAAATTGGATAAGTTACCTTTTTCTGAATGGAAGATGCTACTTTTCCAGAAGAAAGGAGAACAGATCAGCGTTTAACTGATGCTCCTAATCCCCTCCCTAGGCGGGCTCCCCTACATCACCTGCCGCCCGTGCAGCGCACCCTCTGAAGCCACCGGAGGTGCTGTGGGAGCGACGCTTCCGCCCTCCCCGTGGCCGGTTATCAGCCGCCCCACAGAGGCCCCCCATTGAGGCCCCAGAAGTCGGAGGCCGGGCTGCCCGCAAAGCAGGATCCCAGCGCAGACCTTCCCTGAAAAGTTTGACTCCGGCTCCCCGACTTCTCGAGGCTGCCAACTTGAAAGGGAGACCTCTTGAGAACATGTTTTCTTACAAAATGTACAAAGCGCTCTGCTGCGGAGCCAGCAGCTGGCAGGGGTGAGGCAGCCCCTCCCGGGTCTGATTCCTCGCAGCGTTTTGGCACTTCTGGTCCGGCTCCTGGCTGGCACCCAGGAGCCAAGAGACAAAAACACGGCCGCTCCCAGGACGCTCGGCCAGGCTCCTTCCCGGGAAGCGTGACCCCGGCCGGCAGAGAGGCTGGGCCGCGCGCGGGCCTCCGCTGCTCTCGGGACAGGGACACAGGGGCATCCCCAGAGCGGTGCCAGCTCCCTGCTTGCCCAGGGGTCAGGCGCCACGTTGACAAGGCCAGCCCCGGAGTTTCTGCATTGCCCCGGCCCAGACCAAACATAGAAGCGGAAATGATTGTGGGGGCCGCTGCCGAGGAAGGCTCCACGTGCCAGCTTCCACCCTAAGCAGTTTGTAATAAGCCGCGTCCATCCGTAATTATTCTAACAGAACCCGGAAATAACGGTGCCAGCTGAACGTTGATACCTGTGGCTCTCCCTGCGCTTACTTTCCCTGACCCTTGCCTGCTTTACTCTACTCTTGTCACATCCTTTCCACTCCATTGAAGGGGGTGAAATGCCAAGGTCTGCAGACCGGGGGAGGCCTGTGCTGCTTACACTGCTGTCACAGACCCTATTTTTGTCCCTTTCTCCCACCCACCCCATCTCCCCTTTCACCCCCAGGGAGAGGACCACACAGACTCTCCCCAGAGGAACGGCTCTTCGTGATCCTCTAATCATGTGCGTGGGATAAACATCTGGGAGCGAGGCCAGGCCAAGTCCCAGGGTGAACACGGTGGAAGGTTTACTTCGCCCTGCCCGTGTTTCCTCCGGAATTCCTCGCACACCACAGGAGCAGTGCCCTTCTCCATAACCAGGCTAATACCAGCCATTACCTCTTCCAAACACCTGTACTAACTCGATCGGCCAACAATGTCTCTTCTTACTTAAACAGCATTTCCTTCATTCCTAATGGGACAAGCTCTTCTGCAAATATGTATTGAGCATTTGTAGTTCTTATGTGATGAATGATTTTTCATGTTTTCAAGCATTTTCTTTTTAAACGTTTACTGAATAAGGGTGCTTTATGTATTAATAATCCTTTAATGACTAGAGGCCTGATGCACGAAATTCGTGCAAGAGTAGGCCTTCCTTCCCCCGGCTACTGCCACCAGCTTCCCTCTGGCACTTGGGACCAGGGCTTCCCTCCGGCCGCCGGCAGGCTTCGACCAAAAGGACATCCGGTTTAATTAGCATATTAAGCTTTTTTTATTATTTTAGATATGCTACAGTATGTTCCCATTTGTCTAGGAGGATTGGTTAGGGTATAATTAACAATTTTCAAGAGACAAATCATTCCATTTTCCTGTGTGATTCCTCCCTTGTTCTTCCTCCCACACCTGGAAACCAGGCCACCACGCAGCCCTCGGGCTTCCGGTTCATCTGTCCCCTCAGACTGACCTCTTCAACCACGAACATGAACCTTCATCTCGAGGCGCTAAAGGGATTCTTTTCCCAACAGCTAACCTGCTATCTCAACACCACTCACTCATTCATGCAAACTCTGCCCCGTGCACTTGAGATGCCCCGTTAACATCCGATAAGTGAGCAGGCACCACCCCTGCCTGGTCTCACACCCACGCCCCACCTGGGAGCATGAGAGCTGCATGTGCCCTTGACCAGAATCGAACCCGGGACCCTTCAGTCCGAAGGCCAATGCTCTATCCACTGAGCCAAACCGGCTAGGGCTCAACCTCACATTTGAGTTTTGATAGGAATTGCTCAAAAAGTATAGGTTAAATTGGGGAAATGTGGCCTCTGTTCAGAATCAAGGCCTATACCTCTATTCATTGAAGACGTCTGTGCCATCTCTCAAAACCCGTGTTCTTTTCTTCACGCGGGTCCTTTGCGACCTCCCTGGGTTCTTCCCTGGGATTTAGTGTGCCCCATTGATCTCGGGGCTGGACATCTTTCATCTCTTTCCCTTCCAGCCGGTCATTAAGGGAATATAGGCACATTATTGATCTGTGTGTGCTACCAACAAAAGAATCTGTCAGCTACTTCCTTTAAAATATTCTCTCAGGGTTTTGTAGACACACAATCAGACCACATGCAGACTTGGGCCTGTTTCCTTCTCAAAGTTACTCTTCTTAATTCTGTTTTCTGTTTTATTGCACCTGTTAGAACCTCCCAGACCGCGCTGGTAAGAGTGGGGCTGCGGCAGCCCCACCCCGTTCCACCCTCGGAGGAACCTGCGAAGGGCCTCGTTACGTGGGATGCAGCGGCTGATAGCAGATTGCTCTCATGTCGGGGACTCGTTCTCCTGCGCTCGGCTTACTACGTTTTCATTAGAAATTAATATTGAACTTTATCAAATGTCCTCTGGGAATTTATTAAAGTTTTTCCTCTTTTAATCTACCAATGTAATATATTTTATTAATAGATTTCTGAATATTAACACGTTGTTGCACTTTCTGGAATAGGCCTATCCGGTCTACGGAATTGTTGTTTTCCATTTGCGGTGTGTTATTTAGGACGCTTTGTTCTTTGAGTCCATGACTATGGTGGCACCTCACCAGGAGCCAGCCCCACCCCTCGGTTCCTGCCTCACCTGCCCCAGGAGATGGAGCTGGAAGTCCCTACGCCTTTTGGGGTTTTGGACTCAAGCCTCCGCTCTCGCTGTAAAATGCAGGGGAAACTATGTTCTCCTCCTGCTTGGCAATCTTCCATCGAGCAGGGGAAGGACTTGTTCTCACAGGATTAAAATCCCAAACTCTAAAGGACTCTCAAATCGTTCTAGAAGACCACTATCGAGAGGAAACGACAAAGAGACTCATTTTAAAATATCACATCGCTGTAATAATTAAACCATACGCGACCTTTGAGACTTCTCTCCAAAGTTATATTAGCCTGTCATTTTCTCCCTCCTTAGTCAGACAGGGAGAGTTACATTTTCCTGGGAAAAATCTTCCATTCATTGAGTGGTAAACGAAGTTATAGAAAGGATTTCTTTGTAGGGTTTTATTAGCATTGAGTTCATCGTAGAATCTTCTTTCTGTTTGTTTCATCAGTCATCTTCACTAACCCCTCATTTTCTATAATTGTATTTCCCTCTTTTTTTGCTAAATCAAGATTGGCCAGTAATGAATCTATTTTAAAGTGTATCTGTTTATTTATAACGTTTTTGAATGTCTCAACTTTACTGTTTTTCTACATTCTAATTCATGAATTTCTGTTTTATAACGTGTGTATATTTTATTTTTTAACATTTGTTGAATATAATATCCTGGGGTTTTTAAAAATATTAAATTAAATGCTTATTAATTTTTTATTATTTCATGAACATACTTAATATGATGCATTGACCTTAAACTAACTTTAGACTTTATCCCTTAATTTTTATATGCACATGTTTTTAAAGTGCTCTAGAATTATAGACTCAGTTTCTGTTTTTTCTACTTTTTTTCTACTGGTCACTGGGAGAGAGCTATTAAATTTAAGTGTTTGCAACTTGTGTTACACTTTTGTTAATAAAATTTATGTCTATTTTGTAGCTACAGATGTGGTCCGTATAGTTTGTTCCTTAAGAGAATTCATAAACAAAAATGTCATGGACATTATTCTTTTTCTTTGCTTGGTGCAAAGTTCATTTACTTTATTAAATGCTGAGTAAGCTCTATTTATTACTTATGATTCTATTTGCTATCTCTTTGTTTATTTTGCCAATTTGGCTAATACTCACTACATTATGTCTTGTCAATTTCTTCTTGTATTTTTAATTTGCTTTACATATGCTAATAATTATATTTTGCACATGAGGGATCATTATTCATATATCTGCATGGTGAATTTTACCTTTTACCAATGTAAAAATAACCCATTTGAAATTCTTTGAACTCAAAGTTGATACTAATATTGTCACCATTTTTCAGTTTTTATCTGTATTTACCTGATACGTCTTTGTTCCACCATTATTCTTCATTTGCTCCATATTTTTTTAGATGTGTCGCTTGTCAATAGGTTTTAGTTTGATTCTGTTTTTCAATATAGTTGGGAAGTCTTTCATTTGGGGAGTTTGGCCTATCCATATTACCTCTGAAATCATTTCTGGTATGCCTTATTTTGTAACATATTTTATTGTTTCTTCCTTTTACTTATTTTTTGCTGAAAATATTTTTTTTCTTAGCTCTTTTTGCTTTAGTAATTTGGAAAGGCTGAGTCCTGTTTTAATTCCACAGCTGATTCTCTTTACACTTCATTTTTGTTAAGTCATATTTTTCTGTTTACCATTAACACTAAGTTTTATCCAATATCTCTTCCCCCAAAAAGCAGAGATTCAACACCTATACTTTCGCCCGTCTGCTTTGCCAATTTTTGCTGTTACCTAAAATCTTAAATCAGAGCATTAACACTCAGTTATTTGCCTAAGTTATGCATTTTTCTTGCAATGATTTTTTTTTTTGTATTGGGGTTGTTTCTTGTTTGTTTGTGGGGTTGTTTTTTATTATTATTATTATTCAGTTTAGAGGAAGAGGAATGGAGAGGGAGAGAGAGAGAGAAACATTGACCGGTTGCCTCTCACATGCACCCCCACCTGACCCGGCTCTTATGAAAGGACCGTGGTCTGAGAAGCAGAGATGAGCCCAGCCTGGCACCCTGAGACCTCTCCTGCTCCCAGTGCCCCTGGGGCCCCAGCCCACAGAGGAGGCGAGGCCCTGACCAGGCTCTCTGGCAACACCTCCTGGCGAGAAGCTGGACTACAACGTCCAGGGTGGCTTCCCCGGACCATGTGTCCTGGAAGGAGCCACACGAGCCTACCTGTGTCCAGAGCCAACACCTCCCGGTGGCTCCCGCCGGCGGGCCAGTCCCGACTCATTAGGAAACACCTCTATGTCTGACTCAAGGAGCCTCCAAGGCAAAGGTGTGCGACTTCACATCACAGCGAAAGGAACGTTTCCTCTGAGTCTAGACAGTCAACGCCGGCCCGAGACCGAGGCGGCCAATATGTGCTTTCCCTTCATCCTTTTCCATTTTTCCCCCTTTTACAAAACACACACCCAGAAACGGCGGTTTTGTGGGGCTGACAGGCAGGCCTGGCCCGGGAACCCTGGAAGCGCAGTAACTGGAGATGGCGAGGCGGCCGCATCCTTTATCTGCTCCGTATCGATCGCCTCTAATGAGCAGCAGTGCAGCTGCGGCTAATGGTGGTACCTCTGGTGTTAAGGGCAAATTCGGGAGAAGATTATCAACCCAAGGGGCTTAACAGTTGCTGGCCGCCCGGAGCCCTCGGGGCGCGGATGCACTTGAGAGGTCACTGAATCACATGGGGGCGGGGGGAGGGGGCGCACGGAGGCTGCTGCCGGCGGAATTGCAGCAGGAGTGGGGTTTTTTCTTCCAGCGCAGACTACAGGCATCAACAAAACCGTTACCTTCTGCTAGTCATTAGTCCCTGACCCCTCGCCCGAGAAGAAGGCTCCTACCGGAGCCCCGGCCTAATTATGACTCATCAGACAGCAGCAATCCTACCCAATTAGTGGGGCTCAGCGAGGGGCACCGGCGGCAACCCGGGGCCGGCCCATGTGAACGGGGAGGGACAGGCGCCTGCCCCCACGTGCCACCCAGGGCCTCTGCTTACCTGGTCTGGATGGGAGGGGGGGAGGGGTGCAGGCTGCCGTGGGAGCTGATGGGCTTGATATTTAATTCCCGGTGTTGACTGCCACCCACCTCAGAGATCTGAGAAGGGCCCAAGGAGTGGCCAGGAGAGGTGCTGAGGCCAGGGACCTCGGAGGGACCGCTGCCCGGCAGGTCCCACAGGGCGCTCGCTCGCAGCCAAATGTTAGCCAGGAAAGGGAGCCACAGGTATTAGAAAAGATTTAAAAAAAAAAAAAATGACTGGCAAATGCCTTCGGGGGTGGCCATGCTGCACATTGTGAACTTTAATAGCATAATGGAGTAATTGCAGCCGGGAAAGAGCCAGGACCCGCAGGAAGGAAGGGTGAGGTGAGCTGAGCTGAGCTGAGCGAGGAG
>NW_005370862.1:1054574-1059956 GCF_000412655.1 Myotis brandtii | reverse complement strand
AAGGACCAGGCTGGGGCGGGGGCAGGGGACTTCAGCGGCGTCCTCTGCTTTGCCGACATGCCCAAGCCACTATTTATTTGGATGCTGTCAATAAGCAATTTAAATAAATATTACCCCCGTTCCATAATAAGCAGCACGGCGACGCGATACCCTGTGGTTATAACAAATTATTTATCAGGGTTCTTAGAATTCTAAGGCAGCTTTGTCGGCGGGAGATTTCGTGGGGTCAGATCATTAAGGACCTGGGCGTGGGTCTGCCGCCTCTGTCCTCGCCGACACGCCAGCGAGAGCCGCGGCCTCTTTGTCACTTTGTCTACAGCCCAGGAAGGTCTTTAAACGCGATTAGCCCCCGAGAAGGTCACACACCCCCCAGAGCGCATCCTGCATGCTCGCGGCCCTCTTCTCACATCTGCCAGCGGGAGCGGGGCCGACGCCTGGGAGCCCCCAGGGGCGAGCCTGGAGTGAGCACATTAAAAATGCCGTTTCCACGCCGAGGTGCTGTGGGGAACGTGGTTCCCCGTCTCCCTTCGCGCTGTCTGGAGAGCATCGAGCCCAGTGAAGTCCACGGCCAACGTCCCCAGGAATGAGAGTGCACTCGCTTTTACCGGCGGGGCGTCGAGGAGCGGGCTGGCTGAGAGCGCAATTACTAGCAAGGATGGGTTCCCGGGCGTCTGTCTTTTATTCCTCAGCACCCTCATCTGTGTGCTAACATACCCTCTGCCCAGCCCCGTGTTAGAAGTAACTGGAGGAGCAGAACAGTAGAAGGGTCGATGATAGAAGGCAGAGCAGAGCGTCTGTGGTTGGGAGCCCAGCAAAAGGCACAGCCAGGGCTGTGGTGCTCAGAGGAGCAGCCCTGAGCACTGACCATCAGGACCAGGCGGCCTGTCAGCTCCCAGGTGACCTCAGGCAGCGCGGGTCCCCGCGTGCAGAGCCCGCCTCACCCCCAGGGCGTGCTGTGATCTGGCACTGTAGCCGCCAGTGCTCCGGCCCATAAATAACAGAAACCAGTTCAAACTGGCTCCAGCAAGAGAGCACCCGCCACCCAGATCACTGGGAAATGCCAGGGGCAGAGTCAGGATCCCGCCCTCGGGACAAGGTTCTGGGCCACCGGGTTGGCGCCCCCACCCACAGGGAGCTCCCCCCACGGCTGGGCCCTCGGGCAGAGGTCTCCGTGGCTCCCCACGCTGGTCCTTGGCATTCGGGATCCCAGAGAAAGTGAGCTTCCTCCCGGAAAGTCCCAGCACAAGCATCGGTGACCCTGTGTGGCCGCAAGGGAGCCCTGAGCCCATTGCCCAGACAGGCACTGATGCCGGAGGGATGAGGCATTCGCACTGGGCTCCGGGGCTTCCCGGGCAGAGCCAGCAGCAGGGGTGCCAGCTTGAGCTCAGAATCTGAGCAGGACTATGTTAGGCCCATTCTCCGAATAACAGGATACCGAGCAGATGAAAAGCATGTAGGTCTACTGAGCACGTGTTCCACTGCGATGGCCACTCAGAGGTGGACTTTGGTAGCTGTTTCAGATGCAGCTCTATTTGTACACTTAAAATCCTCCAGTTTTGCAGCTGGGGTTCAGATTGCATGGGGGGGGGGAATACGATTGGAGAGAATTTAATTTGCAAAACAGTTGTAAAGGAAAGGAAATAGGAGGCGAGACCCATGGGGACCTGCTTTGAGCTTTTGGCTGCTATTTTGAACATGATGATGGCTTTATTATTTTTAACTCCTCCCCTCCCTCCTTGTCCGTTACAGTGAAAAAGTACTGCGGGGTCCAACTACCTTGAAAGAACAACTTCACTGCTGCAGTTATTGAAAAAAGACTGTTTTTTCTTAATCCTATGTAATAAAAGACTAATATGCAAATCAACCAAACAGCAGAATGACCGGTCGCTATGACACACACTGACCACCAGGAGGCAGATGCTCAATGCAAGAGCTGCCCCCTGGTAGTCAGTGGGCTCCCACAGGGGGAGCGCTGATTAGCCAGAAGCCGGGCTCACGGCTGGCAAGCAAAGTAGTGGTGGCAGGAGCCTCTCCCGTCCCCACAGCAGCACAAAGGAGCAGCAAGCCGAGAGGTAAGGAGCAGCAAACAGGCGGGCAGTAAGGAGCAAGGGGTCCCGGACTGCGAGAGGGATGTCCGACTGCCGGCTTGGGGAGCAGGCCTAAGCCGGCAGTTGGACATCCCCCGAGGGGTTCCGGACTGCAGAGGGTGCAGGCCGGGCTGAAGGACCCCTCCAAGTGCCCGAGTTTTGTGCACCGGGCCTCTTGTTTAGTCATAAAGGAGGAAGCCATACAGAACACAGGTGTGATCATCCTCTAAGTTTAAGAAGCTCTGTGTTTACCTGGAGACAGAGTTGCAGGGGATGCACTTAAAGATCACTGATTAACCCAGACTGTCTCTTTTTTGCCAAGAATCGCATATACACTTGAACATAAATGATTTGAAGGAACCACTGCTTGAGGATGTTGAAAAGCAGTCCTGTTCACATTTCTTAGGGAGAACACGTGGAATCTAAAGAGATGCCATACCTTCTGGACCATGAAAGTCCCCTCTTTTAGGAAGAAAACTCTAAGAAGTGAGGCCTCACTTTAAAATTCAGTCTTTCAAAACTCCCAGAGAGTCTTAAAATTTCTTATTCATCAAGGTTGTCCTGGTAGCAATGACAGAAATAGAACTCAAAGAAGCTGGAGAGGAGAGAGGATGCTCAACGCAAGCAAATGGACAGTGACAGGGGTGGCTGGGGGCGGAGCCAGGCCCGCCCACCTCCGCCCAGGTCCCGCCCACCTCCGCCCAGGTCCGGCCCATGTCCTCTTCTACTCAGGTTGGGTCTATTCTCCCAGCTGAGCTTCTCTTTGAGGCCTCGACCAGGGTTTCTGGAAGCTCCTGGGCTCAGATCATCCCAGTTGCACAACTAGAAATTTAGAAAATATTTTCTTTAACTCTCTCAGCTTTGACTAGATGTAGGTAAAACTTTGCCACATGACCACGTCCAGACCAATCACATGACCAGAACATGGGGCACTGTGATTGCTGAGCCTCAGCCTCAGCCCCATCCCAGCCCTCATTCCGTGGGGATATGCGTGTGGTTTGCAGAATTGTCTTAGATCCGGCTCGCTGTTAGGTCAGCGCCCCCAAGTCTGGTCCCGGAGCAGGGAGGCCCGAAGCTGTCCGATGCAGTTCATGCCAGAGTATGTCTCGCCAGCATATGCACCGTGATCTTCCCTCCTTCACTGAGAAAGTCTTCATATTTTAACAAAGCCGAACAGTGTGCTCAGGGGCCTGTGGTTCACGTGTGGGTGATGCTGCACCAGGCCCTCGGACAGACAGCCAAGGTGCAGGGGTGAATAAAAAGCACACAGGCTACTTCTGACCGTCTGGTGAGAAGGGGGGCCTATGCACAATCACAGCACAATGATGACCTGAGGTCACGGTCAGGCAGGGCCCGCTACAGAGCAAATACCTCCAGGGCTCAGATCCGGGGGCGCCTCCCCACCGGGCCCCAGGGCAGACATCGGAGGAGCCCAGGAAGGACTTCTGCCCTGAGGCCTGCGTGACCCCCATGTCGCTGTCCTAGCCCAGCCTCCGCGCCAGCATCACCGGGCCAGCTGTGGATTCGAGCCCATCTTTGTTGCTGAAGCCCAGGGTCTCACCTTGAGCTCTCCTCTGCCCTCAGATATGAACACCCCTCCTGGACCGTCCCGGAGCCATGCCAGGAAGCGACCCTTGCTAATGACAATGACACGAGGGGCACGCCTGCCCGTGCCGCAGGCCCGGACTATCGCTACAGCGGCTGCCAGGGAAAAGGCCACCCAGAATCGCATTAAAGGAGGGAGCTGGAAGTGCCATACTCGCTGGGAGAACGGGAAGGAAGCTCACACCTTTACCTTTGTCTGCCGACCGGTGTGTTTGCCGTGGAGGATGCCCGGTCTGCCCGCCGGGGGTCAGGGGTTGGGGGTTGGAGGGCGGGCTCTGGCTAATAAACCCATGTCTCTCCCTCTCTGCAGAGCACTTAACCTCAATCATCTCCCGTATAGATACACATTCATGCGACGTTGTTCCCGTCACAGAAATGCCATCTTCTTGGGCCTCTTTTTTCAACATTCACTTCCCGTCTCTCTGGTCCCACGACCGAGCCATTTCTCGGTGGGGACACAGCTGGGCGGCCGCTGTGCCCACCCTTCTCTGTCCCTCGCCTCTCCCGGGCCCCTCAGTTCTCTCCTCAGTTACCTGGTGGCTCCAAAGGCTGTGCATCCCTCCTTCCCTGTCCCTGGCTAGAGGGGCCTTGGTAAAGCCTCGCTGTGCCACCAGCTGGCCCCGGACGGCTCCGGTGCCCCTTGCCATGGCCACCTCTGTCCCCGTCTTCCTAAGGCCTTTGCCACAGTGACGGCCAGTTCCAACTTTTTGTGCCTTTCTTATTAGTGTCTTCTAATGAGAGAGAGAAAGACTGGGAGAAGGAAATATCACAATAAACTGAACGGAACTCTACGACCTGTCAGGAGATACTCACATCTCCCACTAACCAATTCTCCATCCTCCCTTTCCTGGGATCTTAACGCTGCAGGCTTTTCTCTCAGCCGGGGAGTTGTTCCTCGCGAAACAGAAATCACAAGGAGAGCATCAGTCACACGAAATACAAACCAGCATCGGCGAGGCCCGCTTGTGTACGGTTCCCTCTGCTTAAGAAAACAATCCCGCCTCCCTCCTCTCACAGAGCCCCGCGGAGCCGAAAACCCAGGGCTGAGCCATGAAGGGCGTGAATCAAGGTCTTTCATCCCTGAAATCTTTAGCTAAAGAGAGAGAGCGTGCGCGCGAGAACATCAATCAGGTATTATTTCCAATTATTTTTCCAATTGGAACAGAGGAAGACAGCACACACACATGAGCCTGACACGGCGTTCCTCAAGTTTGTTGCTGGAAGGAAAGGGCTTGCTTATATTGAAGGAAAGTTCTGAAAATGAGCAAAGAACAGATGTATTGATTTTGGGGGAGTCTGGGTGTTAAAAAAAAAAAGGGAGAGAGAGAAAGAATAAAGAAATGCTCTCTGCCCGCTCTGTCCAAATGACATCCCCAGTGGCCTCCCTAATGGTGGGGGCGGGGAGGGGGCAGGTGCCTGGCCGGGCCCACGGACAGACTGCCCTAAGGCTAAGGCTAATGGTATTGGCTGAGGCTGCTGTAAGCCTCTCTTTTCTAATAGCCAACTTTCTGTGTGCGAGAAGACAGACAGATATTGATTGGTCCAAATGCCCTTGAGTTGACAACATCTGAAATGAAAATCCACCAGGCTAGCACAAACTTTCCGCAAGTTCAATGTCTCGAATCTGATTATGACACTTGGGCTGGGAAACCCTTCGCACACGGGCCAGGCCTCTCTTCTCCTCGGACCC
>NW_005370862.1:1052042-1054323 GCF_000412655.1 Myotis brandtii | reverse complement strand
CCCCTTTATTTTCTCTCCCCAATAAAATGCTAAAGTTGCAATTCACAGCTGCTCAGGTCCTGGGAACCAGAGGCTTGCAGCCTCTTTCTAGCTCTTATTAAACGTGCCTCTCTATTCCACAAATTCCTCCTGATCGATACATCGACTGCGTTATAAACCTGAACTAAAGCACCATCGCACTGGCCGTACGCACTGTTCTCGTCTTGTTGGGTGACTTGGAAGCATAAAAAGGCAAAACCTCTCGGAATTGGCGTCCGGATATGAATGCCAAAGCCACCGCAGGAGGGCGAGGCACTGAACGTGTGAGCCACGGAGGGGAAGGCTGGTCCTCCATGGCTTCCTGTTTCCCGAGTTCATCTTCCTTAACCCTCTCAAAACAATGCCGCCCCCTGGCCCCGAGGATCGAAGACGCCCCCTGCAGAGCAGCAGGTTCTAAGACAGGTTTGATTCCTGACATCAGTAGATCCGCCAGCAATCCCTATCTTAGGAAACACCACTGCTGTCTTTTCCCGCATAAGAGACAGGCTGCAGCAAAGGAGGGTGGGAAACTGAGGCAGAAGGGGGAGGCGTGGCCACAACACAGCCCATGGCCTGTCAGTGGCCCGTGGCTGGCCCGGCTCGAGGTGGGGGAAGGAGCAGCCCCCAAATCCGCTGCCTCAGTGCCAGCGACGGCGAGTCACTGTGAGCACAGGCCCAGTGTCACCTGCACCCGGAACCCAACGGGTCTGGCCCACCTGTGGGGACCTAGCAAATCAATGCTTGCGGACTCCCTCTCCGATCACACCCCTGCCTGGAATGGGACCGTGGAGGCTGCTAAACACACGGACACTCCCGGCTGCAAAGGCTGGGCTCCCTGCTCCCCGAGTCCGGCTGATCTGTATAGAAAAGCTCTGCCAGTTCCCCCCAAGCCCTCCTTCCTGGCCGACTCTCCCTCTCTGCGGAGTGCTTCCCCACGACGGCCTCCTTATAGATACACATTCATGCGACATTGTTCCCGTCACAGAAATGCCATCTTCTTGGGCCTCAGTTTTCAACATTCACTTCCCGTCTCTCTGGTCCCATGACCGAGCCATTTCTCGGTGGGGACACAGCTGGGCGGCCGCTGTGCCCACCCTTCTCTGTCCCTCGCCTCTCCCGGGCCCCTCAGTTCTCTCCTCAGTTACCTGGTGGCTCCGAAGGCTGTGCATCCCTCCTTCCCTGTCCCTGGCTAGAGGGGCCTTGGTAAAGCCTGGCCTGCCACCAGCTGGCCCCCGACAGCTCCGGTGCCCCTTGCCATGGCCACCCCCGCCCCGTCTTCCTAAGGGCCTTTGCCACAGATCCATTTCTGAATGTATATCAAAGACAAAGTCCACGTGATTCATAAGAAGCACAAAAACCCAGCCTGTCCTGGGGGGCGGGAGGGGTGGGGCGCTGTTCCCTGGCGGGCAGACCCCGGGGAGGGGTGCGCCCACGGAGCCCTGCTCAGCTCACATGGAGTCGGCAGGGCTTCAAATGACAGGCAGTTTTATTGGAAGAAAAACACAAATCTCTCAACCCAGAAGAATGTGCGATCTCAGCACCGAATGAGGCAAACAGCCCACATCGCACCCCGAGCTTCTCCTGAGCACGCTCAGGTCGGCGTTGCCCACGTGATGTGTCCTCCTGCATCTAGAGGTTTGGACACAGCTGCCGGAATCATCCAAGGGGTGTGATTTAGAAACACCCTAAATGCCCAGAAGGGCGGGGTCACGGGGCAGGAGCAGCTCTCACCTGGGACACTGCTGGGACACAGCGCCGTGTCATCACTGGGCGTCCCCCACCCAGGGCTGCCTTGTGGAATCTACCATCACGCCACCGGAAGCCAGCCGCAGGCCTAACCACCAATTACTGCTCCAGGCTTCAGGGGGACCTGTGGGGGAGCGGCGAGCGACTGGAGCTGGGGGCCTGAGGTGGGGTGCAGAGGGGAGGCCAGGACAGAAGGGAAGGGAGCGGGCTGGGAATCCCACCCTCCTCCCAGTTCTTCCAAACACTGGCCGGCTTTTCAACCCACTTGCACGCGGAACACTTCTAACATCAAAATAGCCATAGTGAGCCCAGCCAGCGAGGACCAGTGGTTGAGCATCAGCCTATGAACCAGGAGGTCACAGTTCGATTCCCGGCCAGGGCACATGTCTGGGTTGCAGGCTTCACCCCCAGCAGGGGGCGTGCAGGAGGCAGATGATCCATGCTTCTCTCTCATCCCTGATGTTCCTCTCTCTCTTCCTCTCCCTTCCTCTCTGAAATCAATACAAATATATTTTTA
>NW_005370862.1:1050559-1051220 GCF_000412655.1 Myotis brandtii | reverse complement strand
ATTTTAGAGAGGAAGGGAGAGAGAGAGACAGACAGACAGACAGAAACATCAATGATGAGAGAGAATCATGGATCACCTGCCTCCTGCACACATCACACTGAGACATAGAAGCATGAGCAGAGTGTGGAACCCCAGAGGGAAGGCAGGGAGGGCGGGTGGGAAGAAGCCAACCAATGAACTGGCATGCATGTCTGCATCCCCCGTGGACACAGACAACATGGGTGAGGGCCGGGGAGGACAGGAGCGGCTGGAAGAGGTTAATGGAGGGAAAGGAGGACCTGGGTGATTGGCTGGGGTTCACCGTTACTTCCCACCGTCTAACACTTCTGGAAACTTCTGCTGGCATGGTGCTGGCTGCCTCCTCCACCAGAACCTCGAGCTCAGAGTGGGTCTGTGTCCTGAGGGGCCTGTGTCCTGAGGGGGTCTGTGTCCTACGAACAAAAGGCAAACGATGCCCAGACACAGAACGCTTCCCGCCACCCCACGTCGGCTGGTCCATCTTATAGGGGCGCCTTTGATGACAACCTGCGTATAGCCCCGCCTCCTTCGGGACAGGGTGCTCTTCTGTTTGAAGAGGGGAACTCATCAGTGATCTCACTCACATGTGAAATCGAATGAACCAAATAAACCGATGACCAAAAACAGACCCAGAGACATAGAA
>NW_005370862.1:1049831-1050452 GCF_000412655.1 Myotis brandtii | reverse complement strand
GTAATACTTTCAACAAGAAAGATTAAAAGATAAATAAATAAATAAATAGGTCAATCAATAAATAAAAGTGTAGTCGTGCCACCAGGACCCGCCAGCGGACCTCCGTGGGCCCTGCGCACTTTCCTGCAAATACAGATGCGTGAAGTTCACGGCCGGGTCCCCCTCAGTGCGCAGACCCTGGGGGCTGGTGTCCCCCGATGTCTTCTTGTGTGAACCAAACTCTGCCAACAAAGCGAGTTCCCATGGAATCCCAGAATTCCTCCCTTTACGGCTGGAAAAGTGGCCCTCGGGGGTCACGCAGCTGGCGGGTGACGGCGGCCCGAGGACCTGAGATTCATGGGTTTCGATGAAACGTGTGTCATGTGGCCCCACGGCAGGGAGGGCGCGGGGATCCCACAGCAGGGAGAGCGGCCAAGATCAGCAAACAAATGCGGGCCGGGGACTCAGGGGGAGCTTGGGTTTCACAGCCGCCACTGCAGGCAGCGAAACCACACTTCACCTCCCGGTGACCCCCATCTGCTTTCTATCTCCCAAATCTGCGCCCCTCACGTCATCCTTCCACCGGGTTATCGATGCCTTCGTGACGGGGGCCGCGCCCGCGGGATGGGCCAGGCCGGCCTC
>NW_005370862.1:1040454-1049267 GCF_000412655.1 Myotis brandtii | reverse complement strand
ATCCATGATTCTCTCTCATCGTTGATGTTTCTCTCTCTCCCTCTCTCTCCCTCTCCCTTCCTCTCTAAAATCAATAAAAATATTTTTTTTAAAAAAAAACGAGAAAATGGAGGCAACACAAGGGCCAGGGGCGCCCCAGTCATGTCTCTGGCCCTCGAGAGTGTCCCTGACGCCTCCCGGGGGGAGCAAGGCGGGGGGCCTTGGAGGGCTGGAGGGAAGGCTCAGCGTGGAGGGGAAGGCGGGTGCCGTGCCTGCATCCCGGGGGGTCTCAATGCAGAAGCCCGCCCCCCACCAGCACGAAGGTGTGTTCCCACCTTCCCTGCTCTTTCCTAAAGCCTCCCTCCCCTTCTCCTGCCCCTCCGCTGCCTCACGCCATGAAGACAACGCCGTGGCCCATAATGACAAGAACAGTCAAAACCAGGGGTCCTCAAACTTTTTAAACAGGGGACCGTTGGAGGGCCGGACTATAGTTTAAAAAAAAACATTGAACAAATTCCTATGAACACTGCACATGTCTTATTTTGAAGTAAAAAAACAAAACGGGAACAAATACAATATTTGTATTTGCATGTGGCCCCCGGGCCGTAGTTTGAGGACCCCTGCTCAAAACCCTGGAATGACCAGCACTCGGCGGGCTTCACCGTTACTTGCCACCGTCTAACATTTCCGGAAACTTCTGCTGGCATGGGGCTGGCTGCCTCCTCCACCAGAACCTCGAGCTCAGAGAGGCAGGGCTCTGTCTGCCCTGCTTGCTGCTCTACCCAGGGCCCAGGACAGTCAAAGGATGCAGTGGAAGGGGCGAAGGAAGTCCATTTCACAGATGGAAAACCGAGGCTCTAAAAGGTTATGGCTCCCAGGTTCGCCCACGCAGGAGATGAGCGTTGAGGACAAACCGCTGTGCGGTCGGGAGCAGTGACCTTCGTCTTTGGCTGCTCGTTTTGGGGCCCGTGGTGTCCCCAGGCCGTCTCCCTGGCCTCCCAGATGCCACTGGAGGGCAAGCCCCTCGCTCTCCTGGATGGCGATGCAGGCAATTCCCATCTCCAGCTCTGGCCCTGGATCTGGGCTCTGCCGCTCCCAGGCGATTCTGGGTAGAAAGACGCCTGGGACTCAGGGCCACCCTGTCGCAATCTCTCTGGCCGACACTGGTTCTGTGGGTCTGTGCACTCCCGGCCCGTCTGGTGGGGTTCACGGGGCCCTCCCTGCCCCTCTGAGCTCCCCGACTCACTCGGCTTATTTCTAGCATGAAATGCAGTTGTGTCACTTAGAGAGCAAGTTCAATTATCTAACTACCTAGATTTAGCTCCACTGTAAGAATTCCAGTGTACATCTGAGACGCCTGCGAAATTGATTTTTCTGCTTAAGATCATTTCATAGAGTTTAGCATTTAAACCAAATCGGGCGCAAACAGATCTCATAGCACATCCTGGGCTCGTTTCCTTTTTCTACAGACCGGCCGGAGCAGGAGCCTTCTCCCACCCCTGCCCTCGCCGACGTTTCTCAGGACCGAATAGGCCAGTGACCACGGCCTCCTCCCGGGGCGGGCAGGGCGGACGGGGCGGGAGGGTGCAGCGGCCAGGGAGAGCCCAGCCCAGAACAGCGTTTAGAGCTCAGCTGACCTCACGCCCACCTCCCCAGAGCACTTGCCGGAGGATTCCAGGTTTTTCTATTTCTCAGCCATTTTCAAGTGATTTCTTTAATTTCCTCCCGAGAGCAGAGCACTGATCGACCAGGGATTTTAGACTGAAACTTCTTGCCAGGACAAACCACGGATGGTCCACGAGGGGCAACACCCTGGAGGCCCTATGTTTACACTTAGCGGGTCACTGAGAAGATGCTCCCGCATTTAAAGGGCCCTCCCTGGACAATGGGCTTACACTCCTTTCCTAAAGACAACAGCTCTAAACACACTGGGACAGAGACGGGGCTTTGAAAGGAGGCGGCTCTGGGAGTCCCTGGAGGAAAGCGGGAACCAAGGTGGGGGTCGGGGTCGTGCAGCTCTGCCCGATGTCACTGCAGAATCCTCGCCCCTGAGTGACTGGGTAAGGTGCCAGCTACAAAGTTACGGTGATTCCAGCCCTAGCGAGTTGCCCAGTGGTTACAGCGTCGATCTGCGGACCCACGGGTCGCAGGTTTCATTCCCAGTCCAGGGCGTGTACCTCGGTTGCAGGTTCAATCCGCAGCCCAATCAGGGCGCAGACGGGAGTCAACCAATCGATGTGTCTCTCTCATGTTGATGTTTCTCTCTCCCTCTCTCTTTCCCTTTCTCCTTCCCTCTTCCTCCTCCCTCCCTTCCACTGTCTAAAAATCAATGGAAAAAATATCCTCAGGTGAGGAAAACAAATAAATACGTAGATAGATAGATAGATAGATAATAGATACTAATAGATAGATGATAGATTGATAGATAGATAGGTGATAGATAGATGATAGATAGATAGATAGATGATAGATACTAGGTAGGTAGATAGATAGATGATAGATACAGATAGATAGATAGATAGATAGATAGATGATAGATAGATGATAGAGAGAGAGAGAGAGAGAGATAGATGATAGATAAGTAAATAAAAGTTACAATGATTCCAATAAGAGAGGAAATGCGAGACTGAAGGGGATGCTTGGGAAATGGGCTTTCGAGACCGAAGTCAATCAAGTCGAGCCCAGGCGACCCCCGGGACGAGCGGGCTGGGTGCTGCTCGCAGCCTGCGGGCCTTCCACGTGGGGACGAGGAGGCTGCTGACCGCCTCCTGCTGGGGAGGGCAGATTGTTGACGAGACAGGCAGGGTGTGGGCGCGCATCGGCCTCGACCCCCTCGCACATCCACACCCAGCAGGTGATCCTCCTCATGTATCGGGTTATTGCTCACACGGGTGAAGTGTGCAGCACCGGCAGGCGTATTTGAAAGAAAAAAGCCGTCAAGTTCCCTGTCCTGCCCTCTTCCCCGTAAGCCGGGCACGAGGCAAGGCTGGCCGCGCCCGCGAAGGCCTCCGTGCCGCTGAGAGCCTTCGCTGTGGGTGGCGGGAAAAAGGGGGCCCAAGAACAAAGTGGGGGTCCCCGAAGCCTCGATGCCGTTGTTCCTCTGAGCCAGGGATGGGACACGCTCTGAACTGCCCTCCAGCAGCCGTGTCCGCCGAACTTCCGGCGATGCGAGAACATTCTCCCTCTGGGCTGTCGGACCGGCGACTGTGACCACCAAGCACCTGAAAGGTGGTGGTTGCCCTGAGGAACCGAATGTCTGCATTTCGTTGTAACTGACTAGCTTGCTCGCTTGATAATCATCGATTCATTGATTACATTTCAATAGCTCCCTGTGGCCCGGGGAGGCCATATTGGAACACGCCTGACGGTTGGTTGCCAGGTGGGCTGGCGGGTCAGGGGCCCAGAGCTGCTCAGAAGACGCACCGTGGGTGCCAGGCAGGGGGCTGCTCCGCTCCGCCCCCCTCCTGCCTCTCCAGCCGCACACATGTCCTCTGGCCCGAACCCCGCACGCAGGGCTGCCGCGGGCACTGGGCTCCCAGCCCCTCCTGCCAGGAGGCCCACTAGATGCTGTCAGCCACGGAGCCTGGCCGGGCCGGCACAGGGAACCCAGAGAGCCCCCAGGATGGTCCCCACAACCCTAGGTGGGTGGGCACAGCTAGGTCAGCCCTGCTGTGGGCCTGCCCACTTCTTACTTCCCAACCACTCTCTCAGACACAGCGTGCCCCACACGTCTCCTGGGCCGGCATGGAGGCACTGGGGGCGGAGGCAGACCAGGGCGGCTGCACAGCCTGCTCCTTGAGGCCTCAGGAACCCTCCAGCATTCACATGTACCACATGCACAAACACACAGGTGCACACATGCACACACAGGTTTATTAGTGCACACATGTACAAACACACAGGCATGAACACATACATATGCATGGATGCACACATATACATAGGTCTACTTGTGCAAGCATGTACAAATACATGTTCACACGGGTATATACACATACACACATGAGCACACTGGTACACACATGTACACATAGACACTCATGTGCACACCGGTGTGCACACACATGAACACGTGTTCACACAAGCACCCTACTTACACACACTGATCTTTGGATAAATCAAACCCTTAGAGTAGTGGCAAAGTGAGACCAGTACTCATCCTATCTGAGTCTCAACTTCCTTATTAAAATATGAAAATTAATTTCTTAAAAACAATATTTACCTTGGTTGGGTATTAGCATTAAATAAGATCCCACTCAGCACAACACTGGATGCTGTTTGTGATGATTGTGGTGGTGGTCGTGGTGGTGGTAGTGATGGTGGTGGTGGTGGTGGTTATGGTGGTGGTGGTGGTAGTGATGGTGGTGGTGGTTATGGTGGTGGTGGTGGTGGTGGTAGTGATGGTGGTGGTGGTGGTGGTCGTGGTGGTGGTGGTAGTGATGGTGGTGGTGATTATGGTGGTGGTGGTGGTGGTAGTGATGGTGATGATGTACAGATTATGATGATGATGGTGGTGGTGGTAATAGTAGTAAAGATGATGGTGGTAATGGTGATCGTTTAGGATGGTGATGGTGGTGGTGGTGGTGGTGGTGGTAGTGGTGGTTGTGGTGGTGGTGGTGGTAGTAATGGTGGTGGTGATGGTTGTGATGGTGGTGGTGGTGGTTGTGATGGTGGTAGTAATGGTGGTAGTGGTGATGGTGATGATGGCGGTGGTGGTGGTAATGGTGGTGGTGATGGTTGTGGTGATGGCAGTGGTGGTGATCATGGTGAAGAGGAGCCCAGATCACCTACTGGGTGGGTGGTATGTGGGGACCATCCTGAGGGCTCCCCGGGGTTCCCTGTGGTTTGGCCACGGACCTATTTGGCCTCTACATGTGTCATGTTTCCAGCACCTCAGTTCTCCGCGAAGGTCCAGGAAGCAGCCTGAGTCCAAATCTCTGAGACGAGCTGCATGGATGGGCATCAAAGCTCAAGTAAAATTGAATTTCAAAGGAGAAAATCTAGTGCCATTTAGAGCCGAGGATGTGGCAGAGCGTAGGAGGGACTTACAAATGCCCTGCGCCTGGAATCACGCCTCCCCCTGCACTTGGCAGGAGCCCCCGCCCAGAGCGGGGAAGCTCTCGCCCCCCAACTCTGAGGCCTGATCCTTCGGGACGGCCTTGTCCCTGCCCACGGCTGTCTGGGCACCCAGGGAGGTGGCAGCTCTGGGCTGCCCGGCCTTCCTCCCCTCAGAGACCATCTCAGAGCCCGCAGGAGGACCGCACAGCCTCGAGTGCCCGTCACACAGGTTCGCGCTGCAGACACTCCTCCCGCCGGTGGATAAAGGAAACGTTACACACACGAACATTATTAAACCTGTACAGACATTGTCTATGGATAGTACTCAGCCAAAAAACCAAATAAGGGAATCCTGCCGTTTGCAACAACGTGGGCGGACCCGAGGGCATTAGACTAAGTGTAATAAGTCAGACGGAGAAAGACACACCGCATGGTGTCTCCTATATGCGCAATCTGAACGAGAAACTGAACTCAGAGGAACAAAGAGCAGATTGGTGGTTGCCGGAGGCGGGATGAAGAGCAGGCTAATGGGTGACAATGGCTGAGAGGTACAAACTCTCAGTTACAAGATGAACTCGTTCTGGGGTGTAACGGACAAGCATGGTGACTGCAGCTAACAATGCTGTGTTGCAGATGTAAAAGTCACCGAGAGAATAAACTTCAGACGTTTTCATCACAGGAAAAACGTGTAACCACACGAGGTGATGGAAGTTAGCTATTTGCTATGGCAATCACTTCAGAATAGACACATATGTCAGATCACATGTCACATGCCTTGACCTTATGCAATGTCCTGTGTCACTTAGAGCTCAATGAACCTGAGGGGGAGAGCAATCGAGCGCCCGATGCCGTGTAAGCAGCTACCGGAGGCCTCACTCACTCGCCCCTGCGAGAGCAGCAGCGGGCAGAGAGCAACTGGAAGAGCCCACATCCGCGCTGAGGCGGCGGGAGCAGCGGCAGCCGGGCCAGATCCGGGCACTGCCTGCCCGTGTGCGGCCCACCAACCAGGAAAGGTTGTGACATTGGTAAGTGGTTGGGAGAAAATCAAAAGAAGAATATTTCATGACCCATGAAAAGGATATGAAATTCAAATGGCAGCGCCTGTAAATAAAGTTTTATTGGAGCACAGCGATGTTCATTCACTTACATAATGCCCACAGATGCCTTGAGCCGTGCCGAAGTTGGTGGGACAGAGACAGGGCGGCCTGAGACCCTAAAACACGTGTCATGGTCCTTGGCGGAAATGTGCCGATCCAGCCCTGCTCTAGACGCCTTAAAGAATTCTGCAGGGCACCCCCGAGGACCCACACACACGAGCGGCCGCCATGAAGGACGACAGGCAATGTCCGAGTGACCAAGAAATGCCGGCCACCTTGTCCGGAGAACAGTAACATCGCAGGCCACATGCTGCTGAGATGGTTCAATAATTCACGCACACATTAACTCTTGAATAGAAGAGAACGTGAAAATGGTTTGATGGTTCCAAAACGCAAATCATCTCCTTTTCCGTTTAGACATTATTTTAGAGGGAAACACCAGAGCATCCGTTATTTGGTGCCCTGTGAACTGTCGTCGCTGTGACAGAGGTCGCCTTCTCTGTGCTGAGCAGGGTGTCAGCATCATCTGGTGGAAGCACAGAACTCACCGTGAGCACAAGACCCAGGAAGCTGCCTGGGAAAGCCGAGGGTAGTGGGGTCTCTGAGGGGCCCCAATACCTCCTCATCTGGGACGACCACAGACCCCCCACAAAAAAAGCAGGAA
Source organism: Myotis brandtii (assembly GCF_000412655.1). NCBI lineage: Eukaryota > Metazoa > Chordata > Mammalia > Chiroptera > Vespertilionidae > Myotis > Myotis brandtii. The sequence continues at coordinate 1,042,469 of NW_005370862.1, read as the reverse complement.
AACAGCCTTTAAAAGCAGGAGATGGGCCCTCGTTGGTTTGGCTCAGTGGATAGAGCGTCAGCCTGCGGATTGAAAGGTCCCGGGTTCAATTCCAGTCAAGGGCACATGCCCGGGCTGCAGGCTCGATCCCCAGTGTGGGGTGTGCAAGAGGCAGCCGATCAATGATTCTCTCTCGTCGTTGACGTTTCTCTCTCTCTCCCTCACCCTTCCTCTCTGAAATCAATAAACATATATTTTAAAAAAATAAAATAAAAGCAGAAGATGAGACTCTCACCAAAGGGCATCATCTTGGGAAGGTCCAGTCCGTGTTTCTCGAAAGTCTTTACTAGTATAATTCGACCATTAATATAGGAATGTCCAAACAGCAGCCCCAGGGGTCCAATCAGGCAGAGAGTGGATCAGGGGTACTTTTCTGTTGCAATCTGAACAAAAGACATCCTCTCACCAAGCCAAGTAGGGGAAGGCGTTACCTAGATAGAGAAGCGCATGCATCAGTGTGCCTCATGCAGGATTTCAGATGGCTTCGTGACAGCCCTGAGAACCTGTCTGGGGATAATTTTATGGAAAAGCAGTCACAACGAAATCAATTAGAAAAGCAAGAAGAATGTGTGATCTGTCACTTTTCCAGGGGAAGTGGCTGCTTGATTTTCCTTGGCAGGCTCCCTCTCAGCCCCTTTGAAGACTTCTCAACTGCAAAGGGAAACCGCATCCTGACAGGTCCCCGCGTGTCCCTCCCGTCAACAGTGCGCCCCCCCTTCATCTATTCCAGCGGAGCGCCGAGAACCGGTTGGGCCCGGCGTGGGAAGGCGTGGAGCCCGCCGCCTCCAGCGCAGCTCAGGGTGCCGGCGAGCCGGTCCCACGGTCTCTCTCCTGGAGCCTCAGTTTTCTCACCTGGACAATGGGAATGAGGCCCACCCTTCGCTCCTCCATCTGGTGTTGTCACGGGTGTCCGCCGAGACGGAGGAAATGAGGATTACTCAACACACGGGGACTGTGTTTGTCTTCGTCACGGAGCTGTAACCCAGAGCGGGCGGGAGGCACTTCAGCGAGTGTTTACACACGAGTGTTTATCGTCTTACTCCTCCGTCTACATGGAGAACGCATTTGCCACATCAACACAAGTGGGCTTAGGGACGGAGTGTGGGTGGGGTGCGGGCACCATCCCGCCGCCCACCCTCCAGGACAGTGTGAAGGGCCGAGGGGCTATCAGATCCTGCTCCTCTCCTGCCTCACACCACGAAATGCTCACTGACCAGTAAGAACCCCATATGGACCCGATCGCCAAGATGGTCAGACCAGGGAGAGACGCTGGTGGGGAGACACGGGCAGGGAGCTGCGTCTTCTTAACGGTGAGGATTTATATCAACCCTGAGCACCTTCAACACATCATCCCCAGAAACCAGCAGATAAAAGGAGGGCGCGTCCCTGAACTTGGGGCGTCCGAGGGCTTGGCTTGGGCCAAGGTCAGCAGAAAGAGCGACACAAAAGTCTCCTGGCACGTGCTATGGTGGGCTTGCTTGAGCCAATATCCTATGAAGAGAGGCGTTTTAAATGTATTAAACATCGGTCCCTTTTTTTTTTTTAAAGAAATTACACTGGCAGAGGCTTCCTTAAACATTATTTGAATAAAGCCTCGTTACTCAGAGTCCAAAGAAGTTCATTAGGGAGGAGATGGCTTTGGAACGGCATCAAGGCGCTCGCCTTTCTTCTCAGCAGTGCATTGCATTAGCTACTTCCTAGTTATTTAAATCTTGAAATAAAAGATGTAAACGCCACAGTGACATCTTAAGATCATGGCGAAGGCAGGTCTTGCATGCACAACAGTGCCCAGCTGGTCCGCAGATAAAACAGTTTGATAATTAGTTGCAAAATGTAACATTTCATCAGGAATATTTTGAATAATCCAATTTATCTTTGTCAGATATGCAGCACATATTTTTCCGGGGCGCAGCTTTGTTCTCTAACATATTATTATAATTTCAGGCTGCTAATGAAGGCGCCCACCAGCCTGCCGG
>NW_005370862.1:1027868-1040304 GCF_000412655.1 Myotis brandtii | reverse complement strand
AGCCGAGGGCGATCAAAGGGCCAGCGGGCGGCTGGAGGGCAACCCTGGCCGGTGGAGTGTGGGCTCCACCTCCTCCAGCTTCTAATTAGCCGATGGAAAGGCGCCTGAGAGAGAGAGGGCGATGGAGATGGCGAAGGCAGGCGGCAGCACCCCCGCAAGCTTGGGTGTGGCTGCTGGGGCTGCCCTGGGACTTTCCCAGGGGCGGGCGGGCGCACCCTGCTCGGCCTTATGGGGGATGGGAGAGGAACAGGAGGAAGGAGGGTCCGCAGGCGGTTTGCAGGAGCTGCAAACACCTCTTCCAGGGCTCTGCAGACCCTCAGTGACAAGAGACGATGAGGCCTGTTGGCATCGCGGGATGCCCATGTTTACACAGATGATGGGAGCCACTCAGCCTTGGTCCAGAGAGCCCAGGCCAGGCCCTGCAGGGAGCCCGCTCTGACGACCTAGGGAGGCCCCGGCGCTCCTGGAGAGACCTTGGTTGAGAGGCACGGAGGGGCGCTCAGACTGTGGTTCTCCTGTGACCCTGGGCGCTTTGGCTCTGCATCCCCGATCACCCACATCCCACCCAAGACCTCAGGGGAGAGAGGGTGGCTGCCTGGAGGGAGAGCGTCGGCAGTCTGGAACATTAGCTCGTCCTTACCAAAGGGGCACAAAGTTTGGCAAAGTAAAGAGAACTAAGAACGCCCTTATATTGTGACTCTGCAAATAGCCCCCCAGGCACACGCTGTGTATGGAAACCATTGATTTTATTTAAAATTTACCATTTCAGCCATAGCCAGTTTGGCTCCGTGGTTAGTAGACCGAAGAGATCATGGGTTCAAGCCCGGGTCAAGGGCACATACCTCAGTTGCAGGCTCAATCCCCAGCCCTGGTCAGAGCACATGCAGGTGGCAACTCATTGGTCTGTCTCTCTCACATCAATGTTTCCCTCTCTCCCTCTCTTTCTCTCTCTCCCCCTCTTCCCTCCTTTCCACTCGTTCTCAACATCAATGGAAAACTATCCTCCGGTGGGATTAAAAAAAAAATTGCCAATTCAGCTGCATATAGGCAAACTTCACACCACTACCCTGCCCACCCTGTTTGGAAATATTGGTATTTTTCAATAGCAAATTGAATGCTTGCACCAAGACGAAGTTCTGTATCCCTGGGTTTGGAAATCATGGTCCGTAGGAGATGGAGACTGCGCGCCTAATTGTCTACGTTGGAGACGACAATGCGGTTTTCTTGTTTCTGACCCCCTTGTGCCCAATAAATGAGGATTGACCTGACCCAGACTGGGGGTCCCTCTGAAACCAGCAGACTCTGGGGATGGGGGGCTCGCTCTGAAGGGACCTGCTGCATAGCTTCCTCTGTGCAGCGCCGCGGCCACCTCCCTTCACCCGGCAGGCGTGTGGAACGGGTGCTCAGCGGACATTTAGGAATGGGTCCTGCTCTCTGTTCTCCTTGCTCATCAGCCACACAGGCGGAGGCCTGACCCCAGGATTTCTCAGAAGCAGCCATGACACCTACCGCTAGAAGGCACTGCATCAAGGTATGACCTTGGATGGACCTGTAGGGGAGTTGATTGAGGCCAATGGGAGGTTGGAAATTATTCAAACTGGAGCCACTCTGGGGGTTGGGGGCCCCCCAGCTTCCCCGGCAGGAATTACCTCCCCAGGGTCAGCCCTTCCCGTCAGCGACATGGCTATTAGAACCAGCATCCTGCCTTAGCTCTTACTGCAATTATTTGGGGGGTTTTCTCAGGCCCCCACCAGGGGGTCAGCTCCGAGAAGACAGGGACCAGGTGCCCTGCTTGCTCCGCACGTGCTGGGCCTCAGTGGAAAGTTTCTGGATAAAGAAACGACCAAGAGCCGGGGCTGAGGCTGTAAGCGGGGCAAGTGGGCACAGACCCACCCCACGTGTGGAATCAGGGACAGCGCAGCATGAAGCCCGGTGCGCCCACCAGGCGGAGGGGACGGCTCCCCTGCGAGCACAGGAGAGCCCCTGGCAGGCGCTGACACGCGGTGGCTTCAGGCTTGGTCTGGACCCCACCGAGCCTTATGCCAGGACCAGCCTGAATCTGTGCCCTTCCAATGGCGCCTCCTACAGCGGGGAACCCTGTATTCTCTCTCACAACCCTGGGGCTGTTTCAGTGCCCATCACACGTGGTTAGTTACGCAGCCTGTTTGCTTGCTTTATTGTCTCTCTTTCAACAGATTGTAAATGCCAAGGGAGCGAGGTGGTGTCTGTCTCATCCACCCCTGTCTCCAGGGCCTACATCACTGCTCAGCACATAGTAGGTGCTCAGGAAATATCGACTGAACGACAGAACGGGTCTCACCCCTGTCTCCAGGGCCTACATCACTGCTCAGCACATAGTAGGTGCTCAGGCAATATCAACTGAATGAGAGAACAGGTCTCACCCCTGTCTCCAAGGGCTACATCACTACTCAGCACGTAGTAGGTGCTCAGGAAATATCGACTGAACGACAGAACGGGTCTCCCCAGGAACTGGTGTCCAGCCGTGAGCCCTCTGGAGAGCGGGACTGGGAGGCCCCAGGGAAGCCAAACAATATCAGGGTTGGGCGATGCCTCGCTCATTCCAAGAAAACAAACTAAATGGGGCACATTCTCCACTCTCACAATGCAAACGATTTCAGGAGATGGTCAGACATATAAATTCCCAAACACAACTCAGTATCAAAGCCACCGACATGGATCCCATCATTTCTCACGTGGACCCCGTGACTCTTTGAAGAATTTCACAAACGCCAGAGAAGGAGTTGACGTGGCAGGAACCTCTGCGGGGTGACCTCGCAGACCCTCGGCCATGCAGGCCCCCAGGCTGGACGGAAAGTACCAGATTGCCCCGAAAAGGGCGGCTACCGCCCCTCCCTGCTCCCACACACCACGCGTGGATCCGTAAACAATACATGGACAGCCCCAAACTCGGAAATTAAAGGACTGTTTCTTTGCAACAATTAGGCCTGCAGCCCTGACGATTGTCTGGGGATAGATCAGCTTTCAGCAGCTGTAGACAGCCATTTCCGCGAGGCCTGCCTGGCTCGCCCGGAGGCGGGGGTTAAACGTTAAAGGACCTCCATTGCATTAAGATCACGAATTTTTCTAACCATAAATTTATTTCACGGAATTCCTGAGCAATAGAGTCATCCTACACTCTTCCTTGTAAATCCGAGGGGCTGTGCCCACTTCCTGGCGTTTGCCAATTTGCTGTTTTTCCTGCAATTAGGGAAAAATGCAGCTCACTCGAGTTCCAAGCCCAGAGGAGTCCCTGGGTGGAGGCGACACGTTCGAAGCTGCCCTCACCTGGTGCTTTGCGAAGTGATTCTACCGGGGGCGGAGGGGAGGAAAGAAATTATTATCTAAACACAGATGCTCAGCCCTCACCAGCTTGGCTCAGTGGATAGAGGGTCAGCCTGCGGACTGAAGGGTCCCGGGTTCAATTCCGGTCAAGGGCACATGCCCAGGTTGTGGGCTCAGGCCCCGGTAAGGGGTGTGCAGGAGGCAGCCGGTCAACGATCCTCTCTTATCATTGATGTTTCTCTCCCTCTCTCTTCCTCTCTGAAGTCAATAAAAATATATTTTTAAATAAATAAATAAGCACAGGATGCTAAGCCCTCACAGGAGACGAGGCCATCGGCTCCCTCTGAGTGGCTGTGACCACTCCGCAGCCGTGGACAGCGCCCTTGCTTCGTGGTACCTGGCGGCAGCGGAAAACGGAAATGAAAAGTGCTGAGAAGATGTGTCTGGGCTCAGGGGTGGAGGGGCCCGGGCGAGGACTGCGCGTGACGGCGCCCACCCGGAGCGTCCCAGCGCCTCGCTCAGGAACGCCGCCTGTGGCGCCTTCACATCCTGGCTTCACAGGAATTCGGGAACAAACGGGACTGACATGGCCCGTGGCTGCACGTCCCTGCGTCTCTGACGGCAGCTGCAGGAAGGATGACTTTGCTGCCGCGTTTATCTTCAAAACGAGAGGCTCTCATATGTCAGATGTGCCTTCTCGTCCTTCAGAGGATACACCCTAGGTTCTGTGTTGTGGCGTACGTCGGTGTCAATCTCAGGAAATGTAATTCACTAGAACCAGCGCCCGCTCGGGGCGTGGCTACAGATCGCAGAGGCACACACTGGCTATTCACACAGATGCTAGTGTATAAGGAGGCAGTTCCTTGTTTTTGAAAAAACACACGGATATCTGTAAGTAAAATAAATATTAATGAAAAAGAGTAAAAACAGCAAGTACTTATGTGGCCAAAAGAGTTTTTTGATTAGGTCTAGTCCCCGGCAGGTACTCAATACACATTTGAAGAAATAACTTTAAATGAATTGAATCTCAGACTTAAAAAAAAAAAAAAAAAAAAAAAGATGGCCCAGCCGGCATGGCTCAGTGGTTAAACCAGGAGGTCAAGGTTCAATTCCCAGGAGGTCAAGGCACATGCCTGCATTTCGGGCTCAATCCCTTTACTGCAGGAGGCAGCCAATCAATGATTCTCTCTCATAATCATGATGTTTCTATCTCTCCCTCTCCTTTCCTTTCTCTGAAATCAGTAACGATATATTTTTTAAACCAAAGATGTCATTTTACTTCTACAAATGGAAAACTCTATTTCCATTCATCAAAAAAAAAACACCAATAATTCTTCATTTTAATCAAGAGACAGCAAAAAGAAAAGAAAAAAAGAAGGCATATTAAAAAAAAGAGCCACTTGGTGACAAATGAAACATAAAGAGGGACTCTCCCGTGGAGGGACCCGAGTTCCTCCTCCTCGCTCCCCTCTCTGTTCCCGCCGCCCAGAGACTTAGAGGTGAGCAACGTGGACCTTGAATCCGATCCTCGCAACGACCGGGCCTTCACATTTAAAATGTCGCTCGGAGGTAGTTTCGGGTTGGCAGCTGCGCGGGGAAGAGCAATAGTAACACTCCTCCCGCCGCGGCCCCGCGTGCGGAAGCAGAGGAAGCATTTGCAGCCGAGCGCCCTGGGACCCGCTCTTGGAAACCACCCCGTGGATGCCAGGCCCCCGCACATTAGCTCCGAGGGGGGGCAAGCAGCTTGCCCAATTGGAGTTACGAGGGAATTTAGGAAGACAGAATGTAATTACCTGAACTGGAGCCCAGCCAAGGCACTGGTGCTGTTAAAAAAAAAAGTCCAGGGAAAAAACCTTAATTCTTGCAGCTGACAGAAGCCGAACACCGGCCTCTTTCTGCTTATGATTTGGCAGCGCAGGGCGCGTAAATGATCGGCGAACAATAAATTAAAACAGAGCTTCGCCACCCTGAGGAGGCCCTCTGACGGGCTCACAGCTGCTGGCCGCGGAGCCTTTGTCCGCGGATCAGGTGGGGAACGTGGCCGCGGGCGGCAGGGCCCGGGGCTCGGTGGGCAAGGGGCACGGCCAGCAGGTTCTGCCCACAGCGGTCAGGGCCCGCTCCACAAGCAACCCCGTCTGGTGCCACCGGGACCAGGTCAGATGCGGCTTCAACTGTTGGCAGAGTGAATTTTTCTCTCTTCAATCTGGGCTTAATTCTGATGAAATCAAGTGAATAAAATAATCTCAAACCAGGGATGTGAAATTTTATAAAGACCTGGGAAGCCTCCTCTCTCTCTCTCTCTCTCTCTCTCTCTCTCTCTCTCTCTCTCAAACACGGAGAAAGGAAGATGGAGAGAAATTTGCCCCTGAAGGCCTGGAGGTCATTGGCTGCAGAGCCGGCTCAGGAGGACACAGGGCCAGGGCCAGTCACAAAGTCCCCGGGAAAACTCGCCGTGCATTTAACTCCCTAAAAGGCGATGCTTTGTGGTTTTCCCTGGAGGATGGAAAGAGGAGTCCAGCGACACGCCGCCCACTTTGGGGGAAACACACGTTTGTATGGCCCAGCAGACAGAGGCAGCCTGGTAAGACCTACGGAACACGGAAGCCCAGTCTACGGATTTCTTTTCCAACAAGAAAGGCCGTTTCTCTCAGACCCTGAATATGGGGCGCACCCATGAGGCCCACGTGGGAAGTGCGCTGATCCCTGCTGACCGGCTCCAGCTTCCTGGCGGGAAAACCCCTGGCATCACAGACACGGCGTTTGACGGCTCCCCAGCCAGCAGAGACGTCTGCACGGGATTTCCAAAGGACAAAGGTACGGAGCCCGATAGATGCCAAGTGTGAAACGAGGGTCGGGGGAAGGTGCGGAGCGGACAGGGCGGGGCCGCCCACGGCATTCCCGCACACACGCGCCTGGCTCCTTTCCGAGGGACGTTGTGTTCGGAATAACTGGATTAACCCCCTGATCCGACCGTAACTATCACTATGATCCTGATTGAATTAGTCGAAAAGTTTAAAGCAAAATGTCCTTCCCAATAGGCTGCTATTCCTGCCAATCTACGCTTCTGAAAACAGGGAAATGCAGGCTCCTCTGTGGGCGTGGGGTCGGCCACCACCCTGTGTAGTTGGTAAGCATCTGTCAACCCTGGCTGTTGCCCAGGAAACACGGGGAGACACGTTGGGAAGGGAATGGTGGTTTCTCCCACAGGCGAGGCAGGGGGAAGGGGGGTTCGGAGGGCTGTGGGCAGATGCCCCGGGATTTTCTCTAGAGAGCTGCTGCTTTCTGAGCTTCTGGCTTGGATCCTTAGGGAACCTCACACTGGGCCCCAAAAGCCATGCCCATAGGTTTGCGATCGGAATGTAAAGAGGCAAACCCGAGGCCGCCTCTCTCCTCCACTGTGCGTTCGGGGAGTGTTGGGGTACGTCCTCCTTTCCAGACACATGGGCCCTGGTGGGTGGCCCCCGTCTCCCCACCTGCAGGAAACGAGCCGTGAATGAATGGGACAGACAACCCAACCCACTCCCACTCCCACTCCCACTCCCATGCAGTCAGGGCGGGAGTGCCGCGTGGAGAGGGAGTCTTATTAATAATTCATCCCAGGCAGCCCCCTGGAGCAGTTTCTCTGTGAGAGGCTCTGCCGACGCTTCCACACACTAATTAATATTTTCAAAGTCTTCCGTGGGCCCTTTTACGGCACTTTGCCATCCGTCGGATGTGCTGCATTCTAAGTGAGAGATCAGTCCTGTGCCGATCCTATTGACGAGCTGTCTCCCCCACCGGCCGGGGATACTAGGCGTCAACGGAATTGTGTTCTCTCTTTCCTATCGCCCCCAGGTCGTGGGCTGCCAACTGGCTTCTCTCCTGAGACCGGCTGTCCCTCCCAGTGGCTACGGAAAGGCACGGGCAGGCAGGGGTCATCCGTGTGACTGCTGGGCACCTGGCATGAGCACTGGTCTCCCATCACCCAGTCTGATGCCCAGAACAAAGACCAAAGGAGTGGGCCACCGTCCCCTCCATGGCCAGCATCCCCAGGCGCGGTGGCGGGAAACTCCCCGAGAAAGAGGCCTCGCCCCACTCAGCAGCAGAGCTGAGCAGATGGGGCCAGCCGAGTCCCCTCGGGGCTGCCCACGGCGCAGGGACTCCTCTTGGGGTCAGACCATCAGGGGCAGAAGGCAGAGCCCCTGCCCTCCAGCGTAGTTTTAGGGCACGACCCTCCCACTGACCTTACACATGCAGAAGCAGCCAGGGCCGGTCCAGGTGACCACCTGGAGGCCCTACCTCCGGCCTCACTCGCTGACCACAGAGCCAGCGGCCGGGACCGAACCCCAACACCGTCAGTCCCCGCGGGGAGCAGCCGGTAGCCCCTGTCACTGTGCTGATCCCCATGATTCTTCCTAAATGTTACCTGGAGACTATTTCTCCATTCAAATCGATGGTGCCTATCGATCCTGGCAATTAAAGGAATAGGGAAGGAGTAACTTCTGCCCTTGACTGTCTTGCATTCAAGAAAGTGATTTACAGAGTCAAACAGGTCAGTGCGGACGTTACCACTTGACACGGTGAAGCACCCTCTTCTCCCAGGAGCCCCCGGGACGGTCTCGGAGGCGCAGCAGGGCCCGGGCCTCTCGGGGACGCCCAGCACCAGCTGCTGCCAGTCGATGGTGCCTATCGATCCTGGCAATTAAAGGAATAGGGAAGGAGTAACTTCTGCCCTTGACTGTCTTGCATTCAAGAAAGTGATTTACAGAGTCAAACGGGTCAGCGCGGACGTTACCACTTGACACGGTGAAGCACCCTCTTCTCCCGGGAGCCCCCGGGACGGTCTCGGAGACACGACGGGGCCCGGGCCTCTCGGGGATGCCCAGCACGGGGCTATTACCGAGGTGCCGTTCTCGCGTCCGTGGGCAGTGCCCACCGGAGCCTGGTGCTCCCAAAACATTCTTCCTTATTGCTTGGGAATGTGCATAACCTAAAAGTAAGCACTTTAAAGTGTACAACTCAATGGCATTGATTGCATGCATAATGTGCAGCCGTCACCCCGACCTCGTCCCAAAGCATTTTGATCCCCCAAGATAAACCCCATCCCATCAAGTGGTCGCCCCCGTCCTCCTCACGCCCACCCACCTGTGCTCGGTCCCTGTGGGCTGACCTCTTCCGGGCCTTTCCTGTAAACGTGACCATGCAATAGGGGGTCTTCGTGTCTGGCTCTCTCCCTCAGCATCCTGTTTCCAGGTTCATCCACGATGCAGCAGGTGTCAGGGCTCCATTCCTGTTCATGGCCACGTAATATTCCATCATGTGGACAGGCCATGGCTATGTATCCGTTCATCTGTGGGTGGACACGTGGGTTGGTCCACCTTTGGGCCACGGTTTACAGTGCTGCACGCGCATCTGCGTAGGTGTCTGTTTGACCCCGTTTTCAGTTCTCCGGGCACATGCCCTGGCCTGGGACTGTGTGTGGCAAAGCTGGGAGTACCGGATGGAGCAGTGGCCGGGACTGTGAGCCAGCCCTCCGCGGGGAAGCGGTGTGCGGTGGACGGGCAGAGCTCTCGCCATCGTGAGGAGAGGCGGGGCTGTGTGCGCCTGGCTTACCCAAAGGTTCACAGGTGACCCCTCCTGGAACAGGTTCATCCATGATGCAGCAGGTGTCAGGGCTCCGTTCCTGTTCGTGGCCACGTAATATTCCACCGTGTGGACAGGCCATGGCTATGTATCCGTTCATCTGTGGGTGGACACGTGGGTTGGTCCACCTTTGGGCCACGGTTTACAGTGCTGCACGCGCATCTGCGTAGGTGTCTGTTTGACCCCGTTTTCAGTTCTCCGGGCACATGCCCTGGCCTGGGACTGTGTGTGGCAAAGCTGGGAGTACCGGATGGAGCAGTGGCCGGGACTGTGAGCCAGCCCTACGCCGGGAAGCGGTGTGCGGTGGACAGGCAGAGCTCTCGCCATCGTGAGGAGAGGCGGGGCTGTGTGCGCCTGGCTTACCCAAAGGTTCATAGGTGACCCCTCCTGGAATGAGTGATGGTTCGCTCCATCCTTCTCCCCCAGATAACATGTCACCTCCAGCTGCCTCACCCCTCACGACAAACCCTGTGTGACTTCGTTTTAGTAAAACTGGGAGAAGGGAAGAGAAATTCATGTGACTCCTCTGGCTTACACGTCTGTGTCCCGCACAGCTCACGGTACAAACAGGCCATCTGACATCGAGGCGCTCACACGGGCCTTACTCAGTCCCCCGCTTTCCTCCTCCACACGACTCTGAGCACCCCCAGACTTAACCACTCACAGGCCCCTCATCCCCTCCTCCCACCTGTGTCCTTCGCACACCGTGTTCCCTGCTCCAAAATGCTTTTCCCTGCTCTGTCCCAAATCCACTCCTACTCATCCTTCAAGACCCAACTCCGATGCTTCCTTATCCATCAAGTTCTCCTCGGACCTCCAGACGGTCAGCGTCTCCTCCTCCGTGGCCCAGCCTTCTCGCCCACAGCTGCCCTGACCCCACGCCTGGGAGACAGCAAATGGCACGGAACCGCATGGACCACGGTCTCCACCCGGATTCCTCTTTCCACTTCTGCAGTTATAACACACGCAGTCAGGTAAACCACAGACCAACAGCCCCAGCCAGGGAAGGGCTGCTGTGAGCAGCTAGAGAGAGAACATGAGAATGCCAGGCCCTGGCGCAGCGTTGGCAACATGGGCGCCATAAGCGGGCACAGAGCTCAGTGCACCGTCTGCTGCATCTGTTCGGTGTGTGTTCACGTGGCTGCCTTTCCTCGCTGACCATGAGCACCCCAAGAACCGGACGGCGCCGCCCCCTTTCATCATGAGGGCGGAGCCCATGGAAGGCACTCAGACATTGTGGGGAACAAGTTAGTGAGTTAATGAATTTAAAGAATCGCTCATGTAAACACACATCTCAGAGACGACAGTTGTCACAGAGCCTATCTCTGGGGTTCGTGGCCTCTTTAGTCCCAAAGTAACTGCTCCGTTCTTGCAGCTGACAGGGCAGCGTCACTGCTGGCAGCGGTCCCCAAGTCCCACGCGAGGCTGCCAGTGACCCCGTGACCCCGTGACCCCACTCAGAGCACAGGAGGAGCAGGAGACCTCACCCTGAGATGCCCTGAGGCGGCCTCACCACCTTCACACCTCTCACTCGAGAGCGAGAGCCAGCAAGAGCGGAGGGGAAGTGCCGGGGCCACACTGTCCTTCCCAGGAGACTGGGTGCCCTTCCGCGTGGAAAACAGCAGAGAGGGAGCTGGTGGGAGGGAGTGGCCTCAGCAGTGACAAGGGACAGCCAGGAGGAAGCCGGGACGAGGGACAGCCAGGACCAAGCCCGTTGGAGTAACGCTGGGCCGCTGGCCTCAGCAGTGACAAGGGACAGCCAGGAGGAAGCCCGTTGGAGTAACGCTGGGCTGTCCCTTGCAGGATGGGGTGAGGCGTCCCCAGGGTTCCCTTCTGCCATGAGGTCAGAAGCACCCCCAGCCTGCACACCATGGAGCCGGCCTCCCGATGGTCTCCATCTACCCAAACCTCCATCGCCTTCATATAATATGCACCTAACGTCCCGCATCACCCCGTGAACCCCAGTGGCTGGCCCAAACCCCCATCCTCTCTCTCTGGCCTTCTAACCGACCGTGTGGCTTCCCACGGGGGACGCCGAGTCACCAGGACACTCTTGACAGGACCTGCCTTCCCGAGGAGACTGTGAGCATTTTGCAGGCAGAGGCCGTGTCCGATGCACGCGGCGCTCCCACAGCACAGGGCTCGGTCCGGGAACTGCCTCTTGATTGACAGGTGAGAAGAAAGAGGGCATAGGGGCCAACATGACGGAGGAACAGACTTGAAAAGGGCCCAGAGGTGGCATGCTTCGGCTCACGTTGCAGCCAAGACGGTGGGCCCACAATCTCCGGGCAGGGCAGAGGCAGGGCTGGCGAGTCCAGGCCTCACCCCCGCCCCCCCACCCAATGTCTTTGCATCAATAAGGCTCTGAGAAGGTCTGCACAAATGAAATCAGTTCAAATGTATTTGACTTGTGCCTCCCGAGTATATTGCATTATAGAGCACTCCTCCCCCTGCTCAGCTGAACGCCTTCCAATAGCTCATAGAAAGAATGTTCTGCAAGCACAGTTAGGGCCGTGCTGGCCAACGCTCCCTGTAATAACACGAACAACGCGGTAGAACCACGAGGCGACATTAGGCAGTCTGACAAGACGCATTTGGGCCAAGCACCAATTCCTAGTTGGACGCGTGAGGTTGATGATAAACCGGATAGGGGCACTCCAGGGAGATAACTGCATGGCATTCCTGAAGGTTCAAATGGGCCCGGCTGGTGTGGCTCAGTGGTTGAGCATCCACCCATGAACCAGGAGCTCTCAGTTTAATTCCTCAGTCAGTGCACATGCCTGGGTTGTGGGCTCGATCCCCGGTAGGGGGCGTGCAGGAGGCAGCCCATCGATGATTCTCTCTCATCACTGATATTTCTCTCTCTCCCTCTCCTTTCCTCTTTCTTAAATCAACAAAAACACATTTAAAAAAAATAAAGTGAGTAGAACCCAAGGGATCCTTGTAGCAGGAGGAAAAACTTAAAAAAAAACAAAAAACAAGTTTCCATTGGATCAGAAACAGGGCTAAGGGAGTCCCCGCTAGGATCCTAATCATGAAACCAACGCTTTTGTGAATTAAATCGTTAGGAATTAGGGCCTGATTCCAGCAAAGCTGGGAGCCGGGAAGCTTGGATCCGGGGAGAGACATGAAGTCCAAGTAATGGACACACGGCTAAGCTCTGCCCCTGCGGCCTCAGAGGCGGGACAGCGGCTCTCCGGCCACGCATTCTCTGGAGCCCGTTCTCTGGATGACGCCACGTGGCTGGTGCCCCCAGAGCCCGAACCTCAGCCACAGATCTGCCCCCGGTGTGTCGGGAACAAGACCAGAGCTGGAACTCAGACCTCTGAGCTCTCAGTGTGGGTCGGCCCATGCTGAACCCCGGTGGGGACGTGGGCTGGTAGCCTGGGGGAGGCAGCGGTGTCAGGGATGCTGAAGGTGAGGGGTTGGGGGGGCACTGCGTGCACAGGGCTGGGCAGTCAGCTCGCGGTGCACAGGGCTGCGGTGCCGGGCGAGGTGGGGGGGGTGGGGG
>NW_005370862.1:1012196-1027699 GCF_000412655.1 Myotis brandtii | reverse complement strand
CCTCAGCACCGGCTCTTTTTACTGCTCCTGCCCCATTCGTTGGGGAAACAAAGCCGAGGCCCTGGGAGGACCACACGGGCAGTCCTGGGTTGGAGCACAGCCGCTCCTGGGCTTCGGGGAGCCCCGGCCGCCCAGGGGACAGCGGGCCCCACACTGTGGGCGCCAGGAAACGTCCAGGAGGCCTCCCTCTCTCCCTCTTCCTGCCTCCCGGGAGCCCAGCACAGGCGGCTAGGAAGGTGGAATGGCATTTGCAGGCCCAGCACCAGCTCTTGCAAAGCTTAACAGTGCCATCTTGTGCCTGAGAGGGGCGACGCGGGCACCGGCCGCCTCTGGCAGGAGCAGCCTCTTCTTCCTCTGCCCGCTGTCCCCTGACCCAGCCGTCCAGGTCTCTGCAGGACCCACCAGAGCCAGAAGGTCCTCTGGCCAGAGGCGAGGGCACAGTGACAGCCCTGTTGCTCCCACACCCCACACACCCCACCCACTCTACCCAACCCACGCACAAGCCGCATTCCCACCCCCAGCAGCCTGCCCAGGTCTGCACCCCTGAACCCCCGCTGGGAAGGTCTGCAGGGTGAACTGTAGGTGCCAGTGAGCTCAAACCAGAACGGTCCTTGGAAAGAAAGAGCTGGAGAGGCAGAGAGAGGAGAGACAGGAAAGAGGAGAACGGGGAGGGAGGGAGGGGGAAAGGAGGGGTGAGAACAAAGCAAAGGGAATAAGGACCCACAGTCGCACTTGGCTTTCAGCTGCTTCAGCCGTAACTTCTAATTCCAGAAACTTGGTCCCATATCCCATAAATCATGGTCACTGCTGGGATTGACACAAATAAAGGAAACCTGGAAAATGCCCCATCCCTCCCCTGGCTCGAATGGATGCACACTGCCCCCGGGCCTCAGTTTCCCCATCTGTGAAATGGGGCGCCTGGGGACTCCTCCAGCTCTAGCTCAGTCGCCTCCTGACACAGCTCCCCGCCCACCGCCCACCAGGCCTCGGGCTCACAGGACGCTGCTTTGAATTCCGAGTCTTTCCCTCTGAGCCTGAGAGCAGGATGTTTTCAAGTAACAGAACGAATGGAGACAAGAAGGAACTGAAGGAGAAGCAGGGGGGTCCACACGCCAGGGCCTGCGCAACCAGGCGGGGACCGCCATCTCCCTTTTGGAAATAAAAATGCCAGGGAACCTCCCGTGCAGCGGAGAGAGCGGGAGAGGGGAGCTGCCTACACCCGCTCGCTGTCACCGGACTCACACACAGAACCGAGCGGGCCCAGCGAGCCGGCCGGGCTGGGCGGAGGGGAGCCCGGTGCTGGGCTGCAGGCAGTACCCGGGCAGTCACAGCCCAGAGGCGCTACCGAGGTCGGGTCGGTACCAACAGCCACACGTGTTACACATGCACGTCCGTTTCGAAGGCCTCAGAGAGGGAAGATATAAAACGTTTTGTTGGTAACTTCCTTGCCCTGATGGAAGCCACCCAGAGACACGGAGATCAGAGCTTTTGTCCAGGGTTCTGCCAGGAAAAGAATTGAGCCTGGAGCCCGGGCTCTGACCTTTGCCCCCATCTCCTGGCTTTTAAAGTTGCTCCAGGTAAAAAGGGCCGTTCGTGAGAAATGAGGCCATTGTGCCCGAAACACTATATCCTAACAGCACGCAGGTGGTTTAAAACAAGCCGGCCCGGCCCGTCCCACTCCCATCACTCCACCGCGATCTCCATTTGGAGGGAAGAGGGGGTCCCGGGGTCTCACGGAGCCGCGCAAGAAGCCGCCCTTTTCAGCAGATTGCTTAAATGGGTGTTTTTAATGCAAATTAGTTCAAATTGCTACCAAGAGTAATTATTGCGAAAGGCAGGCGGCATTTCCATCATCCTTCCCTCGTTTCGTTCTTCTATAGTCTCTTTAAATAACGTACCCATAAAATTTCAATTGACCACCAGAAAAAGGAAAAAAAAAAAATAGTGCCGTCAGCAGAGGGGAGAGAGAGGAAGATGGAGGGCGCGGGTCCTCCAGGTGAGGGTCTGGGCCAGTCCCTGATGGAGCCACCCCAGTGCAGACATCTTCCCTCCCTGAACCCCACTCCCACCCCCTGGACTAGGGGAACCTCGGCTGCTGGGAGGGTGACTTCCTAGCGGGGGGAGGGTTTCTGGGGGTGGTGGGCAAAGGGGGCTCATCCCTGCCAGCCCCCACCCGCCTTTGCCACCCCCACCTTCGCCAGGGAGGCGGGTGCCCCAGTTACGGGGGCGCGGGACTGATGTTTGAGCCAATACATTATAATAACATTAGGCAAAGCCAGGCGAGCGTGTGAAGGAGAAAATTGCATCTCATTTGTTCTAAATTTGCCGAAGTCTAAATCTTCAGGGAGGTATTTTTACTTTACATATTTGTTAATGGGGCCTGTTTCTTATTGCCCCAAAATGCTTAATATACAAAAGGAATCCGATTCTCTTTCTGGCCTTAATCCATCATAACAAACAGAAATAGAAACTTGATTTCCAATCCCGCTCTGCCGCGTGTCTCTCCAATTCCGACGTGCGGCGTCTCCGTCATGAATAGCGTCTGGAGGAGCCCTTTTATTTACCTATTATGGCATCATTTGTAACATAAAACTGTTGTGTTCTCTTTTCATTAACAGATTCAGTTGCAAATGCTGGGGGGGAAAAATTACAAAGAGCCCCTTTTTCACATGCGCGCATTTATTGGGATTATTAAATCACAGCAGCTAATAGTGGTTGTCACCGACTTAATTTAAAAAGCTGATTATTACTCAAGCCCTATGTATGCCAGGCCTGATACTGTAGAATTAGCAGTTACGACTGTTTAGTTAATTTGCAGATTAGGGACAAGTGCCTGTTTTGACAAATGGGGCCACTCGACCTCCGGCGACGGAGAGAAGGGAGCCAGCCCCTCTTCCCGGAGAGCGAAGGCATCCTGGCCCGTGAGCTTGTGGAGGCCGGTCCGAGGGAGCGAAGGGATGCTTTTCCGACGATGCGCCTGGATCCTCCCAGGCAAAAGGCCAGCGCCAAGGCCACTCCAGACCTGTTGAAACCAGGCCTTGCCCGGGGCAGCCAAATCGGAGCAAATGGTGCACGTGGAGCCTGAACGAGTTCAAAGATGGGCCTGGTGGGTACCAGCCATGGACAACAAAGTCCCGGTGCCCCCCTTCCCCCCCCGCCCCGAGCTCCATAAAGATTTAGCCGTTGAGACTGGTCCGGAGCCGAGAGCCGTCTGGAGTTGGGAGCAGACCCCGTCTCCTATGCATTATTCCTATTGCTGCATTTGTCACCAGTCACACGACGGTAATAAAATTTGTAACTGTTTCCCTCACACTCCGGTGCGATTTACCTCGTCGCACAGACAATGCAAATGCTCGGAGGCACCGATAAGTCTTCATTACCTAAGCGGGTGCCTGCGCCATGCCCCTCGGGGGACAGTTTTATTCATTTTTATACAATTTGCCTACTGTACGGTACAGATGGTTTCTATTAAGTAAAATATCTGTTTTCTTCCAAATTTTTAGTTTTCGTGATTAAATTACTTTAAAGTGATGGCGCGCTGTATTATCTTCTCTCATGACTTAATTTAGCGCAAACGCTCCCAGCCTAACCTGGAAGCCCGGCTTCATCCACTCAGAAAATCGGCCACATACCGTGATTTTCTGAGGGTGCGTCCCGCCCCCGCTGATTTCTATTCTTTATCAATTACTTCCCGCCGAGCCTGAACGAGGCGGATTATCTTCCAGAGATACATTTGAATGTGAATATAAATGGGAAACTCTGGACTCATATCAAAACAGGAGTGGTCCCCTAAACTGTTTAAAATTGGAGGGGTCCTTTGTTAACAACATGCAAGCTTTTTCCTGCTGCCGCTCCAGTGTTCAGAGCTGCTGCCCCCACGTGGCGGGATCGCGTCACTGGTTTCCCTCTGCAGCCTCCTCTGCACTGTATGTACAGAGGGGGCGGCTCACGGGCGCCTCCTGCAGGCAGACCACAGCAGGCAACGGTGCCCTGTGGCCACCATGCTCTGGGGCCACCATCCCAGGCGGGAGCAGCCGCTGGGCCTGGCCTCACCCTCCTGAGAGCTCCTGTCTGGTGCTTGGAACCCATCACCCTCCTTGTCTCACTGTATTATGGTGACACTAGGCAAACACGTGCCCGGCAACCCCTCCTGCTTTGCATTTCGCATCATATTTTATTTTTGCCTTCCCTCTCCAAGTCTTCCCGCTGGGACAGGCCCGCGCCAGGACCGGCACTTCCTCCCGCGCCCCTCGGCCAGCTCTTCCCAAACCTGCACGCCCCTCACTGGGCAACCCCAGACCTTGGTGCAGGCCCTCCTCCCCCGGAGCAGAAACAGGGGGTGGAGAGGCCGTGCCCCTTCCAGGACGGGGGCCGTGTGTGCACAGAGAGGAGAGAGCGGAGAGCAGGGTGGGCCGAGGGGGGACCACCAACTTCACTTACAGTCTGAGCCTTGAAGACCCACCAGGAGCCCCTGCCATTTCTCTCAGCAGAAACCTACCCTGGCAGCCACGGCTCTGATTCGGGGGAGCCTTCCAGAAATGAGGGGGACAGTGTGGGGGCTGCCCGGAATGGGGCTGTCTGCCCAGCTCTCCCGAAGCAGGACGCAGTAGCCGTGGGTGCCAGGGAGTGTCTCCGTGAGCCCCGATGAGCATGGCAGTGACCCCGTTCCTCCAGAGGTGAGCATGGGGCAGACCTCGGGAGACCCCCGCTCGAGCCCCAGCTCCCCCGCGACCCCAGGCAGGCCAATTAACCTCCCTGGGGCTCAGTGTCTGGGGAAGTTATGAAGATCAAATACAGTAACCGGCCTGCAAAGCCTTTGAAACAGTTCAAAGTGCCTGACAGACAGCAGGCAGGTCAGCCCCTGGCTCACTGTGGGCGCCCGCAGAGCTAGAGCGGGGCGCGCAAAGCCCGTCCTAAACCGAGAACAAGTGCGGTCGGCCGGGCAGCTCCTCTCCGAGGCGGATTCCTACCCCAGCCGCAGGGTGCGCCACAGGGAGACAGCAGACAGACCTAAAGACACACTCACACGGCGGTTTCTCTCCAAACGGAACGACACCCCGGAAGAGCCCCCATGCCCACGGTCCGGCACAGCCGGGGGACCTGACCCACTCCCGGGCCCCTCCGAGGCTGGCTCGCATGGCATCAGCAGAGGCGAGCTAATGAGACAGACGGAGGGGCGAGGGGCGACATTCTCTCCTCAGTCAACAAGTCATCGCCCAGAAAACAGGACGGAGGAGGCATCGCTAGCAAAAGTCTCCCTGAGTCCGTCCCTGCCTGCAACGCTCCCAGTCAAACACGCGGCCAGGGTTGCCCCCAAATGGGTATTAGGCACCGCCCCTCCCCCGGCACGTCTGTCAATAGGGGCGATGGAGGTGCCCACAGACCTGCCTGCTTCTACCACCAAGACCTCCCTGGGCTCCGCCCGGGCCACAGGAGAAGGCTCAGGTGACCCTCACACCTGTCTCCCCACCCGGGGCCCCCTGAGAGCTGCTAGGGCCCCGTGTGGCTCCTGCACCCCATGCACCGCCCCGCCGAAGGGACGGAGGTGCAGGCCTACCCACCTGAGCCACCCACATGTCAATCAGAGGCCTGGGGAGCCAATCAGAGGCCTGGGGAGCACTTCACCCCTCGACCAAGCTGGTGGCTCTTCAGACACACCCACGTGAACCCTGAAGAACCGAGTCACCCCACGCCACAGGCCCACACGCGAAGAGCAGGGTCAGACGGCACGGCCAGCCTCCCCAGTTCACACGCCATCACCGCTGGTGCCGATGGACCCAAAAATCAATTCCAAGAGTGAGTCTATCTCCAGATACCATCAAACAGAGTCGCGTTCTGATATGCCCTCCACGTCTTGTACTCGGAAACATGCAAGATCAAGCAATTAATTTCCCAACTGGATTACTTAGACAATCATATATGAAAGTCTATGGATATTAAAAACTATTAAGAGTGTTTTAAAGGCGGCGTATGCTAATCTTTCCACTGAAAGGATTTTTGTACAGAACCATTTGCCTCCTAACCTTTTGGGCCCATAAACAAGGAGGAATATGGAAATTTCCAAATTTGCATGCAAAGGAAAAAACACGTGCACTCCTGAGGTTTGTACTTACGCCTTTCCCCGCGATCTCCGGGGAAGGCTTCCCCCCGAATTTTATTTTGAAGCTGCTCTGAAGATCTGGCCCGTGGCCCAGGCTGTCTTTAAATTTTGTCAAAATTTTACCAGCTTGGCAGATATCGTCGTAGGAGAGTTGGGAACTTTACGAAAGAGACATTATCTGCTACAGTTTGGGGATTCAGTGACAGGAATGACACTTTGGTGGCTCGGAGGCCACAGGATGGACAGGACAGGTGACTGACTCAGAGGCGTGTGCTGAAGACGGGGCGGGGAGGCGAAACAACAACCTCGAAACACCATGAGCTGGGATATCTGGGTGCCCCGCGGGGCCTGGGTCGGGTCCTGGCTCAGAAAAGGGGCATTTGTGGGGGGAAAGGGAAAAACCCCGAATAAAATGTGAGTTTAATTCACCGTGATGTGCCCGTGGTAACGTCTGTTTTGACAAGTGTGCCACGGTTACGTAAGATGCTAACATCAGGGGAAACTGGGTGAAGGGCAGGCAGGAACATTCTGTATTATCTTTGCAGTTTTTCTAAAAATCTAAAATTACTCCCAAATAAAAAGTTTCTTTAAAAAAAAAAAATGTGACTCGGGAAAGGAAACCCAGTTGCAGTGCTGGAAATTTTCAAGCAAAAAAAAAAAAAAAAAAACCAGTCGTTTGGGGGAAAATATTATATAATGAGCGATAACAAATATGAGAAAGACCTTGAGGGTGAGGGGAGTGCAAGGATGGGTAGTCTGTTTCACCTGCCGCCCAGCGGACGATTCCAGACAGTAACATCTGAGCTCACACCCACCGCTCCAAATACTCCTGGCTCCTCACGGCTCGTCGTTCAAAAGGAAAGACTAGTGAAGGCCTCGCCTTGGCGCTCCGTTAGAAGGAGGCAGCTAACCTTGCACGCCGCGGGGCCCCCCACGGCAGGCCCACCGGGGGGCAGAGGCTGGCTGGCCATCGCACATGCTGTGCACCTGCCCGGACCCCAGGTTGTCGCCGGTCGGTGCTCCTTGGCACCCTCCCATTTAGGCGTGCCCTGGGGACCACACAGCTTTCCCGACTGGCAAATTTGGGGCAAGGAGGGTGGCAAGATACACAATAGGGTGCAGCAAGAACAGATCCTGCTCCACGGACTCAGGATGTCATTAAAATCAAATTTAACGCCCTAGTCAGTTTGGCTCAGTGGATAGAGCGTCGGCCTGCGGACCCAAGGGTCACGGGTTTGGTTCCGGTCAAGGGCACGTACCTCAGTTGCAGGCTCGATGCCCAGCCTTGCCAACCAACTGATGTGTCTCTCTCAAGTAGATATTCCTTAATGTCTCTCCCCCTTCCTTCCACTCTCTCTAAAAATCAATGGGAAATCATCCTCAGGTGAGGATTAACGGAAAACAAATAAATAAAATGTAACTCCCACTCCGCGCTTCCCTCCGCTAGGCCGGCAGGACTTCCATCTCGGCCGTTCCCTGGGAGCTCCTACCTTCCTTCCATTCACCTACGGGTGCAGGAGGCCTTAGGGTGGCCAGAACACGGGCGCCGGCCTTGCCTCCCCAATGCACGCACAGGCTCCATGGACACCCTCAGCATCCGGCCCAGGCTTCGGGCAGGCAGCCGGGGTGGCTGGGAGACGTGCCAGGGCCCAGCCTTCCGCAGGGCACCACGGAGACCTCCACCTCCAGGGACTGGCGCCTCTGTGAGCAGCTCCTGCAGCCCCTCTCCCTGCCCCGTCCCAGGGACAAACCCTCAGGAGCTCAACTTCTGGGAAACAAAACCCAGGATGAGAAGAGTGTAACCAATTGATGCCTCGGGAATAAAACCAACAACTTTTCGCCCCAAAAAACAACAAAGACCAAAACAATGTCTAGAGCAGTGGTTCTCAACCTTTCTAATGCCGCGACCCTTTAATACAGTTCCTCATGTTGTGGTGACCCCCAATTTCATTGTTACAAATTGAACATAATTAAAGCATAGTGATTAATCACAAAAACAATATGTAATTATATATGTGTTTTCCGATGGTCTTAGGCGACCCCTGTGAAAGGGTCGTTCGACCCCCAAAGGGGTTGCGACCCACAGGTTGAGAACCGCTGGTCTAGGGCATGAAAGAATTGAAGTGTGTGTGTATCATTTAGGCGACTGTGGGCCAAAAAGAAAAAAAAGCAATGCCATTAGTGAACACACTAATGATCTCACCTTCACAAGATCTCAGGACAGGAAACTCCCAGAACAGGAAAACCTCGGAGCAGGAAGATCTCGGAGCAGCAGCTCCCACGCTCCCTCGGGGCCTCGATGGCGTGTGAAGAGCAGGTGCTGTCAGTACCTCCATTCACATGAGGGTGCAGGAGGCTCCCCTTATGTCGTCTCCCAAGAGCTGACCACAGCTCCCCTCAGGGGCGAGCGGCTGCTGGGTGCCCCGCATCACACCTTCCACCACAGCGGCCGGAGCGGTGGGAACTTCCCCTCCGCCTTCTCCCTGACCGAGGAGTGGAGACTTCCCAGAACCCTCTGGGGGCTTCCCGGAGGCCTTATTGGCCAGAGCCGGATCACATGCACCTCAACACCCATCTAGCAGAGAACACCCGCCAGGAATAGCTTGCGCAGCTGGACCCCATCACTTCAGGCTTCTTCTCGCCTGGAAGGCACCTGGGAGCAGGGAGCCCTGCAGAGGCCGGGGCACCCGCACCTGGGAGCAGGGCCAAAGCCAAGGTCCCAGCCAGGAGAAAGCATCGCCCGGGGAGGAGAGAGGCAGGAGCTGCAGGCGGAGCCCGCCCCCCTGGGCAAACCCAGGCTGGAATCCCTGGGAAAGGGAAGCACCTGACTAGCTCCGGGCCATGAGGTTTCTGAAAAGGAGAGAGAAGGCTTCCGGGGGCCTTCCCCAAAACGCTGCAGCCCCGGGTGCAGGTGCGGAGGGGGAGCCTGAGGCGCCTTGAAAAGCTGGCTTATGTGTGCAGAGGGCCCTTCAGCTACAACACTGCTTAGCAGACCGTTTAATAGACCATCCAAAGCCGGTGTCTTCCTCATAGTAGGCAAACAAGTGCCCACGACGGGTGACTTTGTGGATCACACTGTTAAGAACAAAAAGGTGAAATCTGCCAAAACCGGTTTGGCTCAGTGGATAGAGCGTCGGCCAGCGGACTGAAAGGTCCCAGGTTCGATTCCAGTCAAGGGCATGTACCTGGGTTGCGGGCACATTCCCAGTAGGAGATGTGCAGGAGGCAGCTGATCGATGTTTCTCTCTCATTGATGTTTCTAACTCTCTATCCCTCTCCCTTCCTCTCTGTAAAAAATCAATAAAAATATATTTTTTCAAAAAAAAGGTGAAATCCTGGCCTGGCGGTGTGGCTCAGCGGTTGAGTGTCCACCTAGGAACCAGGAGGTCAGGGTTCGATTCCCAGTCAGAGCACATACCCAGGTTGTGAGCTCCATCCCCAGTGGGGGGGGGGGGCGGGCAGGAGGCAACTGATCCATGATCCTCTCTCATCCTTGATTTTTCTATCTCTCTCTCCCTCACCCTTCCTCTCTGACATCAATGATAATGTATTTTTTGTTTTTGAAGTTGAAATCCCGGAGCCAGAGGCGCATCATCCTTTGAGTGGGAAGGATGACACAGCCGGCAAAGGGAGGATCAGAGGGAAAGTTCCAGAAGCCAAAACTCGCAGCCCACCCAGACCTGAGGACTTTTCTGAGGTGGCAAATCCTTCTAATCCAGGCACAGTTAACACGTGGCAACTGAGGCTGGACGGGCATCACAGGTCTGCTCCAGACGGTGCCCAACCTTCGGGCTCTGCCTGGCATCAGGTTCTAACCCATCTCCAGGGTCAGCCGGCCCCTCCCACACAGTGTCTGCTCTACCTTCTCGGCCAGCTCAAGGGAGAGCGGGGAGGCGACCTGGGGGTCCGTGACCCTGAGGGCAGCCTTCACTTGTAGCCCCACAACCACGTCCTGTACCATCTCCTCAGTGACAAGACTACAAATACCTGCGATGCCAAAATCCTATAGGATAAAAGGCTAATATGCAAATTGTCCCCTCAGGAGTTCTACCAGGAGACTGGGAGTTTGATCACTCGTGATGATGTGTGCTGACCACCAGGGGGCAGTGTGGAACATGGCGGGCGACCACTGCAGAGGCAGGGTGCTGAGGGAGCGAGGGAAGGAGGAGGCAGGGAGGGGGGAGGCAGGGAACCTGATTGGCCATGATCACTGGCCAGGCCTAGGGACCTACCCATGCATGAATTTCGTGCACCGGGCCTCTAGTAATATATAAAGCAAAAGAGAAGACAGAATTTACCTATCACACGCAGGCCATTTGATAGGTAAAACTGCTCTGGGTTAAAAAGTAAAGTAAAATAAAGATAAATATCGTTCAGATACCCACAATAAGCATCGGATGGCCCGGGGGGAGCCAGCCGGACCCCCGGCCACGTGCACTCACAGACCAGGTTCTGCAGAGTCCCCTCCATCAGGGGTGGCCTGGTCCCCTGCGCATCAGCATTCCTGCCTCAATGTGGAAACAGTTTCCCTCCATGATGGGAATCGTCCTCCTGATGGTGAGTGTGAGTGAAGGGACAGGCCGCAGGCACAACAGGGAAGCGTCAAGCTGCCTCCTGGCCAGCCTGGCTCCAGAGGTTCCCTCCGCTCAGCGCCACCTTCTCAGCTCCTGCTCTGGAGTTGGGTTGGAATCCATTCCCTGGTCCCAAGAAGGCGATACAGGCTTTTTAATTCATAAACAGTATATTCAGGCCAGCCCTTGGCTTCAGTTTGGGGCTATTGGGCTGTTTAACAAAAACAACAGGGACTCTGCCCTGGCCGGTTTGGCTCAGTGGATAGAGCATCGGCCTGCGATGGAAGGGTCCCTGGTTCCATTCCTGTCAAGGGCACGTGCCAGGGTTGCAGGCTCAATCCTCAGTAGGGGGCGTGCAGGAGGCAGCCAATCCATGATTCCCTCTCATCATTGATGTTTCTCTCTCTCTTCCTCTCCCTCTCCCTTCCTCTCTGAAATCAATACAAATATTTTTTAAAGTGTACTTTAAAAATAACAACTTCATTAGAAGGAAGGTAACGCTGCCGACCCTTCTGAAAACCCATCATGATCTCTAAGTGCGAGCCATCCCTCTGCAGCGCACTTGACAATACACAGGCGACTCTTTCAATTCACCCACAGCAGCTCCCGCCTCGTCGCTGCCCCTTCAAGCCTCAGCTCAAAGGCCGGCTCTGGAAATTCACAGGTCAAACCTCGGCCACAGTCAAAGCCTCTCCTGACTCTGGAGCCTCACAGAGACGCTTTGAGCCCAGGTCCCTTGGGTGCAAATGGGAGGTTTTAGCAGGAACCCTCCTGACCTCCAGTAATGACCTTGCGGCCGGCGTCTCTGCGGCCCCAGAATTCACCCGCTGCGCTGCGTGCGGGGACATGGGCTGGCTTCCACGTCTGAAACCTTTGCCACATGCGTGCGGGAACAGGCCTGGCAGCTGGCCGCTCTGTCTTCAGGTCCGGCTCACAGAAGGTTCCATGGAACAGACACACACGTTCACCAATGTGCTCGCAAAAGAGCCTCTGAATGATTGTCACACCTAACGCCTGGTGAGTGGGGAGACGTCCCTTAGTAATGTGCCCCCTGACTTGTATTATGAAAGGAGACTGGTTTGAAAACAAACAACCAGATCCTCTACCCACCGTCCCCACCACCCGAGACACACACAAACACACACACGTATGTGTTAGCATGTTCCCAATTGCAGAAGTTTTTTTTAATGTAGTACAATATAAAATTTTTCTACTGAAAATGAAGAAAATGGAGATTTTTTTAAAAAATCTATGAAATCCAATGATCCGCTGATTTTGACTGCTATAATTTAACAAATCTTTGAAACTTTAGTTTTCTGAGGGACAAACATTTGGGGGGCTTTTAGCAAAAAGCAAGCCCTTCCATCGTGCCTGGAGAGAATCCTGGAGGAGGTCTTCATGAGCAAACACTTCTGAAAACAGAAGCGCCCACCGCGGACTGTTCCGGTCCCTTTCCAAAGGTTCCCTCGAGCGCCCCGCACAGTCACAGGCTCAGGGACGCCCGCACACTCACAGGCTCAGGGACGCCCACACAGTCACAGGCTCAGGGACACCCGCACACTCACAGGCTCAGGGACACCCGCACACTCACAGGCTCAGGGACACCCGCACACTCACAGGCTCAGGGACACCCGCACACTCACAGGCTCAGGGACACCCGCACACTCACAGGCTCAGGGACACCCGCACACTCACAGGCTCAGGGACACCCGCACACTCACAGGCTCAGGGACACCCGCACACTCACAGGCTCAGGGACACCCGCACACTCACAGGCTCAGGGACACCCGCACACTCACAGGCTCAGGGACACCCGCACACTCACAGGCTCAGGGACACCCGCACACTCACAGGCTCAGGGACACCCGCACACTCACAGGCTCAGGGACACCCGCACACTCACAGGCTCAGGGACACCCGCACACTCACAGGCTCAGGGACACCCGCACACTCACAGGCTCAGGGACACCCGCACACTCACAGGCTCAGGGACACCCGCACACTCACAGGCTCAGGGACACCCGCACACTCACAGGCTCAGGGACACCCGCACACTCACAGGCTCAGGGACACCCGCACACTCACAGGCTCAGGGACCCGTCGGCAGAGGGTGGGGCTCCGATGGGAGGAGGACCCTGGAGGACCCAGCTGTGCTGAGCGGCCGAGCGCGGAGGCCGGGCCTGCGGACGAGTTTCCCTTTACTTGTTGCCCTCACGGCCGGGCCCTGTTTTAACCTCCATTGCCTCCCACCCCTTATTTCATTACAAATAAAGGTGCTAATATAGAGCTGTGTGCAATAAAGGTCTTCATGCACCAAGAGAGAAAATTAAAACAATTATGAAAGCCGTTTTTCATCGTGGTCAGTGATGAACGGCTCCAATTTAACTGCTGTCCTATTAAGAGGTGGCATTTATAACTTACCCTTGCTTTTCATTTTGTTGTATTAAAAAAAAAACTTTTATAGTTTATGTAAGTAAAAAAAAACAACAACAAAAGAAAACACCAAGTTCTGCCTCGAGATAGCCTTTCCTCGTGGGTGACCAGGAGCCACGAGGCAGGCGTGGCTGTGATGCTCCCGTGTCCACGAGCCGGGCTGGGTCCCGGGAGACAGCTCCTCGCAGAGGCCCCAAAAGGGGCCGAGGCCGCCCAAACCGCAGCGCATGTGAGAATGACGTGGCGAGGTTGTCAGATGCAGACACAGAGGTGAAGGGGACATCAGGCTGGCAATGAGACCATCACACCCCAATGAGACACGGGTCGTAGTGGAGGCGATGTTGTGTGTGGGTGAGACATGCAGGAGGCCTTCTCCCCGAGGCAAGCGGTGAAGCCGAGCTGGAAGGACCGGGGCGTGGAGAGAAGAACCGGGAGTGAGGGGTGGGCCACCCACCGGGAGAGACACTGGGAGAAGAGTGGGCACGTCAGAGACGGAGAGTCCTGATGGAGCCCGGGCCCGGCTGGCCTTGCCCCCAGCTCTCCCGGGGCATCTGCTCGGGGTCTCTGGACAGCCCCTGGGCGAGGGGGACCTGCCTCGGCCACCTGGGCCCAAAGGCATTGAAGCCCACCGTCTACAGGGCTTGGCGTCTCCCTCTGCCGGCAATGAGATTCGAGGGACATCTCCTGTCCTCATGGGTCCGCAGCAAAGCGTCTCTGATGGACCCGGGAACGAGATGCGTCCGGAGACAGGAAGTAACTCTCCGACCAGGATACTGGTCCTGGCAGCTGACCTGTGGCCACATCACGTTTCCCAAAGAAGCACTAACCGGAAGCTGCCGAACACAGGGCCGGAGGGGAGTCTGGATCCCCGACCAGTGCCCCAGGGGACAGGCTCCCCTCTCCCACCCCGGTGATGGGACAGCTCAGAAAATACTCCCCATCCTACCAACATCTGCCAGTGCCCACGCTGTGCTAGTCCAAGGGACCGGGATACGTCCATGGAAAAGAGCAAACCAGCCCGGCCGGTGTGGCTCAGTGGTTGAGCGTCAGCCTCTGACCCAGGAGGCCATGGTTTGATTCCCAGTCAGGGCACATGCCCAGGTTGCAGGCTCAATCCCCAGTAGAGGGCGTGCATGAGGCAGCTGATCAATGATTCTCATCACTGCTGTTTCTCTCTCTCTTCCTCTCTGAAATCAGTAAAAGTAGATACACTTTTTTTTTTAAAGAACAAGCCAGAAAAGACAAATGCTTCCGTCCTTGTGGAGTTTATATCTCAATAAACTTGCCTGTGGCGTCCGTAAAGGGTTTTTGTTGACGAGCTGGTTGCCCGGCGGATGGTCACTAGAGCACCCGTTGTCCGCGGCTTGCTGGGAACCAGGCACGCGTGTTCCCAATGGAGACCAGCCGTGGAGACGTGCAGGGCCATCGTGACCAGAAGTGTTGGCAGCGTTGAAGTTCAGGGACCCAGCAATCCCGCGTGTGCTCCTCACTCTTAAGGAGTGTCCCCCAGTACAGAAGGAGATTCCCACAAAGGCATGTCCACCGCAGTGTTACTTACATCAGGAAGCCTGAGAGCCGTGTGTATCCACTGGGAGTGCCCATTCGAGGGAAGAGGTTAGCACAGCAGGCTAACGCCACTTGGGAAGAGTCTGATAAAATACTTTCAAAATTAAATAAATAGAACAGCGGGATACAAATGGCATCCGCATGGCCTGCGATCATAGGTATGTAAAGGGAAGATCGCTTGGAGAAAAGATATGGAAAAAAAAACACCAAAATATTAATAGTAGTTATTAGCACACCAGGGGACTATGAGCAATTTTTTTCTTCACTCTACTCTTCCGTAGTTTTACATTTTTCTATAATGAGCACATCTTCTTAAGTGGGAGAAAATAGTAAACCAGAAAGAAGGAATACACACACACACACACATACACACACACACACACACACACACACGCATGCACTGAGGGAGGGAGGGAGGATGAAGGAGTTTGACAAATGCAAATGTGTGCCATGCAAATATTCCATGGAGCCCTCAAGTCATCATGGGAAATTCCAGCTCAAACTAAACTCTCCGGGGATGTTGCCCCAGAATCTGGCCAACGTGTGCCCTCTCCTCCAGTTGCTGAAATACCACCAGGTGATAGGGACAAAAGGACCCGGGGAGGGACCGGCCACGATATGTCCCTACAGAGAAAACGCTCATCAAAAGAGAGAGAGAATCTTCTTAAACCGACCTGGTCTTTCGGGCCTAAAGAATCTCACAGTGCTGACCGACTCTTTCTTTCCTCACCCCGGGCTCCGGAATGATCTCACACACAGCTCTCTCTGCCTTCACTACCCAGCTGTCTCCCAAATCCAAGGCTGGCTCAGTCCCCTCACCCGCCCCCACCCCC
>NW_005370862.1:998235-1012090 GCF_000412655.1 Myotis brandtii | reverse complement strand
CCGCCCCCCCCCCCGACACGGCCCCAGCCCAAAAGATTCATCTCTCCCAGCCCCGTGTTGCCGTCAACCTGGAGGCCCCGGTGATGACACACGATTGAGCGGGTTTCCGTGAGCATCGGCGTCACGCTGAGCTGTGAGCGTTGAGAGGACCGGGAGCGTGTCTCATTCATCAAACAGAGGCTGTTGAAGAAATGAGTGGATACATGGGAGAAAATCAATGAATGACTCTTTCCTGAGCTTGGCATCTTGATGGCTCTTTGCTTGCTGGTCCTTCTTGGATGTTTAAATTCAAAATATTGCCTGGTCAGTGGGCTCAGTGGTTGTAAAGTCGTCCCATGAACCAGGAGGCCACTGGTTCGATTCCCGGTCAGGGCACGAGCCCGGGTTGCGGACTTGATTCCCAGTAGGGGGCGTGCAGGAGGCAGCCAATCAATGATTCTCTCATCACTGATGTTCCTATCTCTCTCCCTTTCCCTTCCCCTCTCTCTAAAATTAATAAAGACATATTTTTAAAAAATACACAAATATTGGACAACTCAATGAATGAGACTTATAACTGAATGAAATGTTTTTCAAGATGATGCTGGTGTCTCGTCTCCATTCAACACACCGAGCGTCCGGCAAAACCTGGCTCCAGCTCCGTATTGTTTTACCCGGAGCAATGGAGCCCCCACGGGCAAGGACGCTGGCACCGGTGCTAGTGTTCCTATCGGTGCGATCCTGAGAGGTTTCCTTTCAATAAAACCTACTCCAAACACGGGTGGTGGCCACAGGTAACATCTCCAGGTATGCACGGCCTGAAGAGCGGTCACCACTGTGGGTGGGAGGAATCAGTGGGCTGTGCTCACTTTTATCCCGAAATAGGAAAGCACGTTTTGTGGTCATTTGCCCAAAGTACAGCACAATCCGGGCATCTTGGTTAGTCCGTGCCGCGGTCACTGGCCTGGTCCACTTTACCTTCATTAATCCCTCAATCTACCCACGAGAGCAAGGTGATGGCTCTTCTGAACGTTCATCTTTGTTTCTGAAACGGCTCCAGCAGGTGAATCCTCATGGTCCAAACTGCAAAGCTTCCGCTGTGCAACGAATCGTGTTAGTGATGTACCGGGCAATATCAGTGGCTTGTTTTAACTAATTCCTTTTTCTTTTCAGAGAGAGGAAGGGAGAGGGAGAAAGAGATAGAAAAATCAATGATGAAAGAGAAGCATTGATCAGCTGCCTCCTGCACGCCCCACCCCGGAGATGGAGCCTGCAACCCAGGCCTATGCCCTGACCGGGAATCGAACTGTAACCTCCTGGTTCATAGGTCGATGCTCAACCACCAAGCCACGCTGGCCTATTTTAACAAATTTCTAATGCAAAGATTTACTCAAATTTGTCCAAAACGTTTCTTTTCTTTTCTTTTTCTTTTTTTCCAGAATCCTAAGTGTATATCATTTGTGACCATTTTCCCATTACTTTCCTCAAAGCCATTGCTCACCTGGTACCACCCAGGGGCAGCAGCACTTTCGAAGGGGCTGCATTTAAATAAAAGGTGTGTTTTACCACCCGGGGCTCGTATTCCCGTATTTCACTGGAAATGCACACGAGAGGCCAGAGTGTTCGCTCGGAGTCAGAAGAGGCTGAGGATGAAACTGAAGTCAGCACCCAGGGGAGACGCTCGGATAAAAGCACGTCCCCTCCCCCACCGCCCCTCCCGTGCCACCAGCCTCCCCTAAGGGAGCCAACTTGCCGAGCTCCTGGCACCCAGAGGCGAGCGTGCGCCCACGTTTATCTGTCCCAGTGGTGGTCCGGGAAGTGCCACCGCGTTCCTCTAACATCTGGGACGCTTCGCATCTCGCTACTGACTCAGTGGTCTGCAGAGAGGCGTGCTGAGTGCAGATGTGCCCGCCACCGGGCTCGATGGGACTCGGGGCGCCGAGCCAAGGGTGCGAGCATCCATCCGGGGTGCCAGGCCGGGGTGCTGGGGGCTCTGCCCGGGCTCTGGGCACTGGAAAAAGGCCCAGGCTGGTCCCCTTGGCAGATGGACGAGAGAAGGATGCAGACCACAGAGAGAATCCTCCACAGGCCCCTGCTCCTGGGGCTGCGACTGGCCCACCCCGTGTGGGGACCCTGTTCAGGGAGGCACCGGAGACGTGGGGGGGCACAGCCCAGCTGAGAGTGGCAGCAGCGTTGGCCCAGCCAGCGGGGCTGTCGGCGTCCCTCCTTCTTCTCCCCCCCGAGGGGCCTCTTCCTACCCCGGAACCCGAACCCAGGCTTTTCCCTCCGGTTCCCAGCAGCCCTGCCCCATCCCTCTCTCTCCAGCTGCCAGCCCACCCTTCACCCCTGGACGTGAAATCTTATTATCAGCTCTAACATTATTTCTATTACATGCAAGATCTATTAAATTATTACGCATGAATCTATTAATATTACTGTTCTGTAGCATAGATTAAAACAGCATTATCTCTCCCAGGAGGAGGGCGGGGGCAGGCACGTTAAAACACAGACAGGCTTCCGTGATGCAAAAGCGTGATTCACTTCTAACGGGGTCCATGCGGCACCACAGCCCGAGGGCAGCAGTCGGGGGCCCAGTGTCTCCCCAAGACCTTGAGTCACTGCAGAGTCAGCCACACTCAGCGGGAACCCCAAGGATCACCTGAGTCGCCATCCCCGGGGAAGCTAGCTCAAGGGCGGGTTCCAGCCCCCCTGCAGGCCTCCTGGCCCGGCAGCTATGCACAGGCGCCCGGGACTCTGCATTGAGAACGAGCTCCCGGGCGCCTTGTACGCACAGAAGTTTGCAGCCCCTGCATCCTTACCAGTCGCCCAGGACGGGCCCAAGCCCACTCTTGGGAGGCTCAGGGCTATGCACTACAGGGAAGCAAGGCCAGGTTAGTGGGGCTGCAGCTCATCACACTGCCAGGCCCTTAGGAACAGGCTCACCGCCAGGTTAGGGACCTCGGCCTCCTGACTGTGCCCAGGTGGCACATCACTGGGTGTGGGTCACTGTCACCACCTTCCTCAGTGGCCCCAGGGCTCCAGCCTCCCTACCCTGGTACCTGGGGCACCTCCCTGGCCCACCTCACCATCATCTCCCTGTCCCTCCGTCCTCAGCCCCAATGACCGCCCTCCACAGAGCCCTCCCTGGTGGCCAGGGAAGCCTCCCTGACCCGTGTCCCACCAGCCTCTGCTGCCACCTCTGGCCTCGCTGACTGCAGCTGCTGAACCCGCACACCTGCCTCGCCCACGCCCTGGAGCTCCTGAGGACCGAGAACGGCCTTCATCCTCGGGCCTCGGGCCCCAGCACTGACCTGGATATGGCTGCTCGGCCCACGGAGCTCGCCCTTTCAGAACCAAGCCTGGCGTGGCTCAGTGGTCGAGCGTCATCCTAGGAACCAGGAGGTCACGGTTCGATTCCCAGTCAAGGGCACAGGCCTGGGTTGCAGGCTCCATCCCCAGCGTGGGGCGTGCAGGGGGCAGCCGAGCCATGATTCTCTCTCATCATGGATGTTTCTATCTCTCTCCCTCTCCCTTCCTCTCTGAAACCCATAAAAATGTATTTAAAAAAGAAAAGAAGAAAGAAACAAGCCTGGAGTATGAACGGGAGAGGCCTGGGAGGGGACGGCATCTTGGTGATGGCCGTGGCACTGGCGTCGGCCGAGCCTCTGCCTCCTCAGTTTTCACACAGGGTAGATGCCCCCTCGAAGGGTGGCCGAGGTCCTCAAGGACGCACGGCCCTTCCAGAAAGGCTCCCGCCCGGCTCGCACCAGCCCCACACCACGCGGAGCGCCTTTCTCCCACGCGAGCTGCCAAGCAAGCGATCACCCCTGAGACACCCGTCCCTCCCTCCTCTGCTGGTGGAAAATGGTGCGGGTCTTTCCGAGCTAACCTTTGGCCTCTGCCGGGAGATGACAGAATTTAGGACTAACCACTTGGAGGGTTTCATGGCTGAAAACAGAGAAAATACATCTATAACCTGATCTTAAACATCCTAATCTTCTTCTGACAGAGTACTCGCAGCTCATAAAATACGGACAGCCAGATAACTAGTTAACTTCTTTATTTTTAGATTTTCAAAAAGATCAAATGCTAAAATGTGGGCACACAGACTTTTTCCCATTTGAATTTTAATTTAGTCAAATATCTGCACATAAAAAGCAGGACTTGAATGTGCCTCTCTTGCAAAGCATGACTATTAGATAACCAAACTATTCCGCTAAGACATATAGCTAGAGCCCATTTGTTTTAACTTCCCCATTCTAAAGTGTGTGTCCACAATGCACACTACACCTACATAGTTTCATATAAATACACAATGCACAGTAATATCTATCTAAGATACACTATAGATAGATATACAGATATAGATACGATATAAATAGGTATATAGATATAGATACAGATGATAGAGATAGAGATAGAGATAGACATTTAACATAAGTGTAGGCATAGATATACGCCATTTTAACCAAGTAACCGGCAAATTAATTGCCCGAGAATGGGGTGCGACCTATTGAGACGCATAATCGCTATCTTATTAGAGCCTTTTCCACCTATTTTAATGCACACATTTTCAGAGCCACACAAATAAGCCAATCCATCTTTTATTACCCAGCGCCACAAATTCTTAATTCCTAATTCCCTCTTAAATGCCCCTGGTGACTGGGCGCTGACAGCAATTTGTTTAAGATAGATATTTACTGCTGGGGCCCGAGACCAGGCCCGCGTGTCAGAGGCAGAAAGCAAAGAATCATACCCCGTTAGATTGTTTGTGAAGGAGGGCGGGCTTGATGAATGATGCATGCGTGCGTGCAAGGCACCGGCGAGGGCCAGGCCGCTGATGGATGGCACACCCCGCGTCCGGGCACCCGTCCCCCCAGGCCTCCGGCTGCCTGGTGTGGGGGCACCGGGTGCTGGCCGCCGGGGCGGGCTGGCGTGAACCCCCGCTGGTCAATACAGAAAGGATGACTCCTACTTCTCTCACGAAGCACAAATGGTCATTATTGATTCGAGCCGGCTGGCCAGAGGAGGCAGGTCCCATGGGGTCACAGCCGAGCCACCGCAGCGCCGTGTGCTTAGAAGATCCGGTTTAAATGCCTCATTTCATTGGCAGGGCCTTGGCCAAAGTGTTGGCCTGAAAAGCCTCCTCTGTGCCTCCCGAATCTTCCAGAGTCAACAGACGGGCAGGATGCTGGGCACCCTGGCACGGAGGGCCAAGCTCACCTTACCTTCCTGCTGCCCTGCGCTCGGTCAAGGATTGGAGTCGCCTCAGGCCCAGCCAGCCCCGGGCAGCCCTGGCCACCACCCCAGCCAGCATCCCAGCCACATCAGCAGCTGGCTTTCTGCAAGAAAAAGATGACAAACGGAACCTCCTGGCAGACACCAAAGCCCTCACGGTCCCATGATGTCATCATGATTGAAACAGGATATTCATAAAGTGACTTCCACGATGGACACATCTTCTGAATTTCTTTTTAAAAGCAAAACACAGTGCATTCTTATGGGTGGAAGCAGCGTGAGGCAGAAATTCCTTGACAAAAATATGCATTTAAAAGAGTTACTAGCACTCGGCCGGCGTGGCTCAGTGGTTGAGCATCTGATCAGGAGGTCACAGTTCAATTCCAGGTCAGGGCCCATGCCCAGGTTGCGGGCTCGATCCCCCTGTGTGGGACATGCAGCAGCAACTGATCAATGACTCTCTCTCAACACTGATGTTTCTATCTCTCTCTCCCTCTCCCCTCCTCTCTGAAATCAATACAAATATATATTTTTAAAATTACTTAATTAAAAAAAAAAGGTTACTACCTATCACCGTAATCTTGCTTCATCTTCATAAAACCACACACACACACACACACACACACCCGGAGTGAGATGCTGCAGCAGGAGCATTAGTGTCTTGGGACCAGGAAGTTAGTGACGTGTTAGTAATTTCTAATAGAATAATAGACGCGAATCCATCATGAATGAGACCACGGAGAAAGGAGAAGCGGATTTGCACGTTTCCCTATAGCTTATAGCAGGGCCCCTCCCGGAAGGTGCTGCCTCCCGCCCCCACCGCGTGGGTGTGAGATGAGAGGCGGAGACAGGTGGTCCGCAGCAAGGTGTGCTGCCCGGCCTCTCTCGGTGGGCGCACCGCCGGCTCCCCCGCCCGCCTCCTGTCTTCTCCTCTTCATTACCCGGCAGATGACCTATGCGATAGGCGTCCCTCCCGCAGCTCCCCGCCAGCCTTCAGCGGGGAGGAAGCCTCAGCCCTTTTCATCTCCGCGCTGCCCCCACTCCCTCCTCCGTGTTTTCTAAAGATCGTTTGCCAGCGCTGCATGCGCGGGGGGTGCCCAGTGGGGCAGGCGGCGGCGTCTGAACTGACAATCCTGACTTTTTGCTGCTTGTGATTTTCCTGAAGCATGACAACCCCTGGCACGGAGACACGGGAAACCTTTTCAGCGAGGAGGCCGGCGAGAAGCAGGGCCTGCCGGGAGGCGGGCGTGACGGCGGGCACGGAACGAAACGGGTCTCTCATGGATTAATTTAATTTGGCCATAACTTCCGGGCGGCAAGAGAAATCAGGATTGCGCCGTCCGTGCTCGCGGGTGCCTGGGCTTTACAAGAGCATCTCATTTGGACAGACATGAAGAGGCCTCATCCTATAGCCACCTAAAGCCAGAGGTTTTGTCGGTTCCCTAGGTTTGCCCGGGCCACATGGTGCACAAATGGATTTCAGCTCCTTGGAAACTGGCCTCCCTCCAAAGCCACATGAGTTTCTTTTCAACAGGATTCTCCCTAAAGCACACCCTTCTCCAAAACAGATCCCACCCGGCTGTGTTCCCTCCACAAACGGACACAACCATCATCTGCTGAGTCCGGGATGGAACACGGCAGCACAAGGAAATGGAATGAGATTTTCAGCTGGGACAGTCTGTTCATTGAGTGCCATCGTCTTTCAGAGAGAGAGCAGAAGACACAATTCCGTCAGAGTCATTTCAGCACTTTCCTGATATTATTACCAGAGAGCCTGGGAACGGGCCCGGTCACTCAGCCAGTGGGTGACGGAGCCTAAGCTGGCATCCAGCCACACTGTTCATTCCAAGTCAGGGCCCTTGACTCCTCTGCCGGGACGGATGCCTCCCAGAATAGAACATGAATATGGTCACCCCATAAGGCAAAAAAAAAAAAAAAGCTGTTCCACTCCATAAATGCCACCTCTTCCATGAAGCCCTCCAAGTAACTCCACACAGAATTGGTTTGTAGCTAATCACGGGGGGCTGGGCCACGTATTTGTGTGTGTATCTCTTCTAACTCCTTGAGGAGGGGACACAGATCTCCCATCCCTCACCCCTAACACTCAGATCGTGTTCGACTGATTTCGTTGGATCAGTCTGCATGGATCTGGCAGCTTCCCTTCATCTCTAGTCTTCCCGCATGACCCATGTTCATTAAATAAAAAATCTGCATCGAAAGACAGTCAAGGTATATTGTTACGTAAAAAGCAGGTAACGAGACACTGTATACAGTGGGGCACCCCCATTTATTTTGCACGCACACATGCACACATGTCCAAATACACAAACACGAGGGAAAAGGCCGGAATGTCACAGACCAAAACCATCAATCGGGCTGCAATGGGATTAGACTGGTTTTCATTCTGTCTTTTTTGAATGATCTGTATTTTCCAATTTTTCTATGACGCACATGTATTTCTTCTACTGTTAAAAAAAAAAAAAGTGTGGAGCCTGAGCTGACTTGGCTCAGTGGATGGAGTGTCAGCCCGTGGACTGAAGGGTCTCGGGTTCGATTCTGGTCAAGGATTCTGTACCTCGGATGTAGGCTCTATCCCCGGGCCGGTTGGAGCCCATGCAGGAGGCAGCCAATCCATGTGTCTCTCTCACATTGACATTTCTGTGTGTCTCTCCCGCTCCCTCTCACTCTCTCTAAAAGTCCTGGGGAGCCCTGGCCGGCTTGGCTCAGTGGATAGAGCGTCAGCCTGCGGACTGAGGGGTCCCGGGTTCGATTCTGGCCAAGGGCACATGCCTGGGTTGCTGGCTCGGTCCCCAGTGGGGGGTGTGCAGGAGGCAGCCGATCAATGATTCTCTCTCATCATTGGTGTTTCTATCTCTCTATTCCTCTCTCTTCCTCTCTGAAATCAATAAAGAAATATATATATAAAAAAAAAAAAGTCCTGGGGAAATGTCCTGGGGAAGGGTTAACAACAACAACCCAGTGTGGCGGTTTCCTGGAATCCACAAACGCTGCCACGGGGAGGGCCGAGCCCTGTATCCGAGTCCCGGGGGAGGGAGTGGGAGGGAGGGGATAGATGGAGGGACAGCACTTGCTCCCGGCCCTGCCTCCTTTCCCACTCCCTTCAGTTCCAGAAGCCGGGCCTGGAGGGCGGAGGGACCAGCTGGGTGAACTCTTGAGAGGGGTGCAGGGAGCAAGTGATTGAATGACCAGTTGGTGTTCGTGTCAAATGGGTGGATCAGGACTGTGCTGAGCCCACAGTTTCCGGGGCCAGAGGTGCAGGTCACCCCTGGGAGCCCTTCCTGGGGTATGGGGTTTGCCCCATCTCCCCGCAGCCCGCAGCCCGCTGCCTTCCCGGGACAGCGTTCCTCCTGGTAACACGGTTTCTCTCGTCTGGTTCCATCTCAGATCCAGGTGAAGGCTGCTGGACCGGCCTCCGCCAGGCCATTCCTTTTCCAAACCTGGACCCCAAGCTCATGGTGGGAAGCAGGCCCGGCCGTGGCCTCAGCGCTGCTGTGCGCCAGTGCCGGCTCCGGGAACAATAACACCTTTGCCAGGACGGAGAGCTGGCTGGGCCATCCAGCGCGACAGGCAGGCCCGGTCACTTTCCCAAGACCCTTCCCAGCGACCCGAGGAATGACAGTCATTAGAGGCCTGACCCCTGACCCCTGACCCCTGACCCCCGCTGATCCCACAGCCCTGCCTGCTTTGAGAACAAAGCTGGAAATCGGAGGCTCCCAGGGCCCAGGGCTGAAGCCAGAAACTCCCTGCAGCCGCCTCCGAGCACAGGACGCAGGACGAGGGCCCACGGGAAGGTTCCATGTCCCCGTCCCCCTCACTTCCGGCCCCTCCCCCCAGCTCTGGGGGCTGAGCCCCGAGTTCCCACCACCCCCGGGCCCAGGGACCCTCCCAGGCAGACGGCTGACACCTGAGTCCCTGTGTGGCTCTTTCCATGGCTCCCCGGCCAGGGAGAGGCAGGCACAGGTGGTCTCCACGCCCCTCACACCTGGGGCCCCGAGACCTGACCTGACACGGCTCACAGCCAGGGGCTCACTTTTTGTTTCCACTTTTTCTCTCCCAAATTCCAAACCAGTTTCTTAGTGCGTCTTCCTCGCCAAGCTCTCCTGGATTTTTTTGTTTGTTTGTTTTTTATTTGTATGTTTTTATTTGTATGAATCCTCACTCGAGGATATTTTTCCATTGATTTTTAGAGAGAGAGAGAGACAGAGAGAAACATCCATGTGAGAGAAATACATTGATCGGTTGCCTCCTGCCGAAACATCCATGTGAGAGAAACACATTGATCGGTTGCCGCCTGCCCGAGCCCTGACCAGGGCCCAGGCCAGGGAGGAGCCTGCAACCCACCTACGTGCCCTTGACCGGAATCGAACCCGGGACCCTTTGGTCCATGGGCTGTCGCTCTATCCACTGAGCCACACCAGCTAGGGCAAGCTTTCCTGGTTTTCGTCTCGGAACAGTTTTCCCATTTCCAAGGCCTGCATTCCCCCTGCCCAGGACTTCTGTGCAGGAAGGAACCTGAGCCTATCCAGGTGTGGGGCCCCCCAGCCCACCCGACTCTGTTCAAAACTCCAGGAGCACGTGAAACCCCACATGTGTGCTCTGTGCTTCCTGGTGTGACACAGGGTGCAGGCGAGAGAGAACACAGGCCACGCCTTCAAGGAGGCTGCAGCGCACGGGTTACGCTCACGTCCTCCCGACAAACATTCTTTGCAGCACCCGCTGTGCGGGAGACGCTGGGCAGGTGTCTGCCCACTGCAGCTTGGCATCCTCTGCACCAGCTGTTCCCACTGGCACGTGACCCCCAGGGCAGGACTCACGGCTCCTCTCAGAGTGAAGGCGCCCCGGCTGCTCCCCGAAGGCCCAGAGCTGGGCACCCCGGGGACGATGGCGGGAGCCTAGGGGCATGAGCTCGTGTGGGAGCAAATGGCACCATCCGTGGTGGCCCGCTGCTGCTGCTGGCGACAGGTACACCCAGGTGGCCTGGTCAGAAAGGGAAGGCGCTCCTGCTTGGTACTCACGTTCCCGAGGTGTGGAGTCCGGAGAGCCGGCCGCTCCAGGCTCAGCGGATGGCGCTGGGCAGCATGAAGCCCTGGTCCAGCCCAGGCTTTCCAAAGCCGCCGCGGTGTCTACAGGACACAGGTGACAGGTCCCCTTATGTCGGCACAGAGCACGGCGTCCCCAGCACTTCTGTCTCCTAGGGAGGACATGCCGTCTGAAGCCTGGGGACACAACGACCGACCAAGAGGAAGACCCGCCCCCCCATGCGCACGACCTCCGAGACCACGGCACCCCTCGGGGCGTCTGTGCGTTCACCTGTGAGATGAAAGAATCGTAGAATCTCTGAGGCTCTCGGGACGCTCCCCAGCAGGAGCTGTAAAGGAGGAAGGTGGGCAGCAGGCGGCCTGGGTGTGGGAGGGGAGTGACCGCTGCCAGGGCTTCCCTCCAGGCACGCGGAGCCCTGGCCTGGACCCAGGACGCATGGGTGCGGCCTGCTCCTGCTGCCACCAGCTGTGTGAAGTCAGCCAGGCCCATCTATAATCCAGGGTCCACATGTCGCAAAGCCGTTCCACCGAGCCCAGCGCGGGGTCAGGGGGGCCCTTCCCACACAAGGAGACTTCTGGGGCCCCCTCACTTCACCCCACGGACTCCTCTAAAGCTGCACGGAGCAAATAGCTCCAAGGCTTAACAAAATAAATAAAAATTGTGTAAAACACGGGTCTGTCTTACAGTCTCTCCACTGAGTCTTCCTAAATTAAAGGGTCTCATCCAGTTTCCGTAGTAACTGCGCCAGGCTCTTCCCCTTCATCCACTGCAGAGCTGAGTGTACCCTCGGCAAGCACAGCGCCAAGCGCCGTGAGAGAGGCAACATCCGGGGCAGCAGAGCCTCTGCCCAAGGAGATGGCAGGGGAATCAAGACGCAGACGAAGCACCCGTCACGGCCACCAAGGAAGTGTGCAATGACTGAGCTGCAAAGCACGATGGGAAGTCGGAGAGGAAACGGCACGTTTGGTTGATGGATCAGGAAGACTGCTTGGAGGAGGTGGTGTATCGGTGAGGAGCCATGAAGACACCTGCTGGGTTGGGTCGTACAACGAGATGCTGAGTGGGGGGAGGGCCCAGGTGGACTTGATCAGGGCCTCCAACATCCTCCCTTCAGTCCCAGCGTCTGCCCTCCTTCCCTTTGGGTGGTAAGTGGCTCACATCCTTGTGCAAAGCCAAATAAAGCCCACCTGTTCATGATAAAAAATAAAAATAAAAACTCTTAACAAGCTTAGAAGGAAACTTCCTCAACATGGTAAATGGAATTTATAAAACATTTACTTTTTTTTTTAACTGACAGCAAATATTACACATAATGATGAAAGGCAGGGTGCTTTCCCCTTAAATCTGGGGAAAAGACAAGGAGGTCGCCTCTCACCATTGCTATTCAACGTTGTCCTAGAGTTCTAGCCAACGTGCTAATCAAGCAAGAAAAAGAAATAGAAACCATCCAGGCTGGAGAGGAAGGAGGAAAACTGTCTTCATTCACAGACACCGTCATTTATAGGTAAAAAACCCAAATAACAAAATTTCCCAAAAGACAAAAAATCTAAAAATAAGATTAATGAGGTGACTATCGAACAGAATAAAATACCTAGCCATAAATTCAACAAAAGTAGTGCAGGACTCACCCGCTGAAAATTACAAACAGTTGCTGAAAGAAATGAAAGAAGATCTAAAGGAATGGAGAGAAATTCCATTGCTCATTGATTACAAGACTCGATATTGTTAACATGGCAATCGGTCCCAAATGTATCTATAGATTAATGCAAATCAAACAATGGTGAGAAACTACGTGATTCCCCCAACATCAGGGACAAGGATAAGCCCACCGATCACTCCTTTTCCACATCGCGCTGGAGTTTCTAGCTAATGAAATGAGACAAGAAAATAAAATATAGAGAGACTGGGAAGGAAGGCATTAAACTGTCTTCGTCCACAGATGACATGATTATCCATGTAGAAGAGCGGTTCTCAACCTGTGAGTCTCGACCCCTTTGGCGGTCGAACGACCCTTTCACAGGGGTCGCCTAAGACCATCCTGCATATCAGATATTTACATGACAATTCATAACAGAAGCAACATGACAGTTATGAAGTAGCAACGAAAATAATTTTATGGTTGGGCCACAATATGAGGAACTGTATTTAAAGGGCCAGAAGGTTGAGAACCACTGAGTAGAACATCCCAAAGAATTGAAAAAAAAAGAACTAAGATGTGCCCAACCAGCATGACTCAGTGACTGAGTGTCGACCTATGAAGGAGGTCACTGCCCGGGTTGTGGGTTCGATCCCCAGTGTGGGGCGTGCAGGAGGCACTGATCAATGATTTTCTCTCATCATGGGTATTTCTATCTCTCTCTCCCTCTCCCTTCCTCTCTGAAATCAATAAAAATATATCTTTTAAAAAAAATTTTAGTGGAGTAAACTATATGTGGGGGTAGGGTGGTATATAGACACTGAACTCTCCGCACAATTTTTCTGCATGCTTGGAACTGTTCTAAAAAGTCAAGTCTATCGATTTGAATATATACAAAACATTTTTGAACAAAATTTTTAAAGATCTAAATTGAGAGAAATTACATATTCATCGGTTGGAAGGCGGTATTGCCAGCCCCCGTCGCTGTAACTAGTACGTTCGGAAGTTGAGTCGTGTGAGTCCTCAACCTTCCTCTTCCTCACGGCGGTTCTGGCTTTCCCCGCCTTCCCATGAACGCATGATTTTTAGTAACAGCTTCTTAATCAAGAAAATGGCAGCTGGGATTTGGGCGCTTTCTCTGTGAAGTCTATAGATCAATATTGAGGATATTTGCACTTGTGTCCAATAGCTGTGTTCTTATTGCTAAACGAGCCTTCCTTTTTGTCATTTCTTGAAAATAGCGATCTTGGATTAGCAAACGTCCGGGAACATGGTTGAAGGGGGTTGCCTGTGAACTTACAAAATGTCCTTTCATGTGTCTTTCTCTGAAGGACCTCACATCCCCACCACCACCACACCCGGCCCCACCAGGGCCTCCCCGCTGCCTCTGGGGGGCGGGGGTTGGGGGGGCGCACACAGTGGAAAACAGAGACCGCCCTCCCGGATGGTTCCTCCATCTCCCCAGTCACCGCTGTCACCCGTTTCATTGCCGTCTTTAACAGCTCACGAGCG
Source organism: Myotis brandtii (assembly GCF_000412655.1). Classification (NCBI taxonomy): domain Eukaryota; kingdom Metazoa; phylum Chordata; class Mammalia; order Chiroptera; family Vespertilionidae; genus Myotis; species Myotis brandtii. Next base: position 998,664 of record NW_005370862.1, on the reverse strand, counting down.
GCTCCTTCTGGAGCCGATGGCGCAGCAAGGCCCGGCCAGCGGGGGCCGCTGAGGCTGAGGCTGGCACGCGCTGCCCTGCCGGGGAGCGGGCGGCTCACTTCGCTCCCAGACTGCTCAGTGCCCACTGGCCTGGGAGCCGAGATCTGTGCCCGCTGCTTTGATCTGGGCTGTGCGCTGCCAAGTCTCAATGAGCCAGCCTGTAATGCAGCTGGTTCTGGCACACGGGCTGAGCAAAAAGAAATCAAAGGGTCCTCTCCGACCGGGGTGAGTCCCCGGCCACCGTGTCTGGCCTGGGTCGTGAGCCGAAAAAGCCCGCTGCCGTGCCATACCCTCCAGTGACGTCTCCAAAACGTGTCTAGGATCAGGAGCCACGCGTGTGACGCCGTCTGGCACATGCAAGCTGCCCGAACAACAGGGGGGCACGGGCCT
>NW_005370862.1:979953-998179 GCF_000412655.1 Myotis brandtii | reverse complement strand
CGCAGTGGGCAGAGCGCGCTCCGGAGGCTGGATCGTGCCAGCTCCGCTCAGTGCGCTCATTCAGAGAATTTGTGAGACTGCGTTTGTTAGGGACGGGGTTCATCTCTGATTCCGCGCCCAGACGAGGCCAGGGCAGAGCTCGCTGCTCTCTCGCCCGTGGCTCTGGAGGCTATGCTTTCTGCCAGCTTCACCCCTGGGCACCTTTAAAGCCTTTCATTTAAGCGGTTCATGGCCGAGAGGAAGGGATCTGGGACGCCCGGGGGGAGGTACCGCAGACATCCATGGCTTTGCTGTTGTTTAAAAAAAGGAAGGCTGGTTGAAGCCCACCTCGCCTGTCTTATACTTTTATTTTTTTGTTATTTTTCCATTGAGTTTTAGAGAGAGTGGAAGGGTGAGAGAGACGCATTGATTGGTTGTTGCCTCCTGCACACACCCCAACCGGGGCTGGGGAACCTGCAACTGAGACCAGTATGTGTCCTGGACCAGAATCGAACCTGGCACCCTTCAGTCCAAGGGCCAGCGCCCTATCCACGGAGCCAAGCTGGCGAGGGCCCACCTAGCCTATTTGAGAGAATGCTACTCTCGCTACATTCTCCGTCTCAGCGGCCACGCGATACCTGCTCCACATGCAGCTCCAAGGACAGAGAGAAGGAGTGGGGGGCGCAGGGCAGCGGGAGCCCGGGCCGGACTCAGAGGTTACAGGGCACAGGGGGAATGCAGCCTGGGACCTGGAGCCGTCCTGCCTTCAGAGCAACCCCGGAGGATGCCTGTGGCGAGAAACTGAACCTCAGAGCAGTGAAGGCTCCGGGGTGGGGTGGGGAGGCTCGGCCCCGTCCTAGGGACACACCCACCACGCAGTGCAGTGGGCAAGGGGAGCAAAAGCCACATCCCCGAGGGACTGAGGGCAGAGCGAGGGTCAGGAGGCCTGGCGCGTCGCACCCCGGCCTCTGTGGGAGGCTGAGGCTCTGATGGGACCCTTTCTGGGCAGGAATGCCTTTGGTAATGGGGGTGAGGCCCACTCAGCATCATGGGGGGCTTGGGGGGAGGCGGGGGGGACCTGTAGGGAACGGCTTTCCAACCTGAAGGCCCTCCCCATGTCTCAGAGCCCACGGTTCACACGCGAAGGTACGCAATCAATATCATTCATGTGGCCCTGCCTGGTGTGGCTCAGTGGATAGAGCAGCGGCCTGCGGACTGAAGGGTCCCGGGTTCAATTCCGGTCAAGGGCACATGCCCTGGTTGCAGGCCCGATGGCGTGCAGGAGGCAGCCGTCAATGATTCTCTCTCATCATGGATGTTTCTCTCTCTCCCTCTCCCTTCCTCTCTGAAATCCATAAAAATATATTTTTTAAAAATATATCATTAATGTAACAGACCAGAACTAGTATAATATACCAGCTAGAATTCCAGGAGACCTCAGATCCCTAGCTACTTAGCAAAGCCTTTCTTCTCTTTCTTTCTTTAATGATTCAGTACAGTCCTGCAAATGAAAAATCCGCTCTCCGCGTAAATCTACTTGTGTTCTCTCAGATCTCAGATTTATTTCTGGCGTAGCTTCTGTTTCTTCCACTCCCTTAAAACATTTTTTAAAGCCTATATTTCTTGGTAAAGAGGCCGAATATTTACTTTGCTTGCCAAAACCAAGTCCTTCTCAGATGTTCCGAATAAAACAATCCTGAACCGCGGGCTTGCTCGGGAAAGGGAGCTCTGTTAGAGGGCATGTGTGAATTTTTTCGGGATGCGAAAATATACACTTTAATTTCACAAGTTAGTAATTAGTATCGCAGGATAAAGTCATAATCCAAAACAATAATCTTTATTACCAAAATACAGATTAAACACAATTAAAATGAACAATATTACCAGCCATAATTGCTAATCAATTAGCTGAGAAGCTATATGACTGTAATCTTCCCAGTCCCCAATTTGCCCTTCCTATATTTTTTCACTTTTTATGATATAAGATGGAGACTAGTTAAAGAATCCATCTGCAGAGCCTTTTTTAATTATAGCCGTGGTGCCGGCCACCTCAGCCTCGGCTGAGTGCTTTCTCCCGCCCTCGAGGTGCCCAAGACCTTGCCGCCTTACCGTGCCGGTCAAGGCCGGTTCTGGGGGGCATTTCCAGCCGCCCTGGGCCCCTCGTGCCCATTAGTAAACCCGTCAGGATGGGAAAGACCCCGCCCAGGGCCACGTGCTCAGCCCCATTCCGAGAGACCCCACCACGTGCTGTGACTGACCTTCAGAAGGACGACTTGACCTTCACCCCCGGTGGCGACCTGGGTAAAATCACCCCCCGGCCCCAGTGGCCGCGAATCCGCATTTCTCTGGATTTTTAAAAGAACTTCAGCCACGCAACCGGGAGAAGGTTTTGAAAATCAGACTTCACTGCTTTCCTGGTTTTTTTAAAGTGCGGCTCTCGAGACGTTCTGCGGGCGTGTGGGAGGGATGGAGCTCTGAGCCGCTGGGTGCGGCCTCCAGTCACCTGCCCTGGATCTGGCTGGATCGGGGAGGCCGCCTCGGGCGGAAAGGTCCCTGTGGGAGGGGGGGTGCAGGCACAGAAGGCATCAGAGGCCCTCAAGTGAATGACCCCAGTCGATGGCCTACAATGAAAGGCAGCACAGCCCTGACCGGTTTGGCTCAGTGGATAGAGAGTCGGCCTGCAGACTGAAAGGTCCCAGGTTCAATTCCAGTCAAAGGCATGTACCTTGGTTGCCGACACATCCCCAGTTGGGGGTGTGCAGGAGGCAGCTGATCGATGTTTCTCTCTCGTCGATGTTTCTAACTCTCTATCCCTCTCCCTTCCTCTCTGTAAAAAATCAATAAAATATATGTTAAAGGCAGCACAGAGAGCTCCGTGGTCCTCCGACCCTTCCCGCCCCTTCTCCTCCAGCTCCCACGGAAATACCAGCACATCAACCCTGGGTGACGGCTTCTGAGTCCGCCCTCAGGTGTGACGTGGGTCCTGCATCCTGGCAGTGGCGGTGGCTCCTCCCCTGAGGCCTGCAGAGGCGGGCAGCCCCGAGGGCCAAGCCAGGGGCCCTGCCCTGGAGAGACGGGCCACGGGACAGATGTCACAGGTGCCAGCTGCCCTGGTCCGGCAGACGAGCGGCCTGTCCTCTGGGCTTGCTCCCTGCCTTCGGGAACAGTCTGGACAAGGTTTCCACACAAGGGGCTGCACCCCAGATTTCATTGTGTTCCCCAACTCCTCCCACCGCAGAAGAGCCCCGAGAGGACAAGCCAGCTACCGGGGAGTCCCCAAGGTCTCTGACCTCCACCTCCACCATTTCAGGGCCCACCCCATGCGCTGTGCCCGCAGAGGCCCTGTGCCTTACAGAGGAGGAGCAGGGGCTCTAAGAACGGGCTTCCCTGAGGCCACACAGCAGGAGTGTGGAAGGCGGAAGGGAGGCCCTAGCTTCCCCCACTGCCCTCCAAGTCTCCCCGCCCCTCCTCCTGCCCCCCTGCACCCCCTCCCACACACACACACACACAGAGAGCATGCTCAGAACCAAGGGCTCACGGCTCCTGTCCCCCAGCCTGTGGCCTCCCTGCGTGCATGTGTGGGTCACTGTCAGCCACGGCCGGGCCAGACACCCTCCCTGTCCCAACACAGCAGCTCAGAGACCCCTTGCGCAAACGAACACAATGGATCAGAGCATCTGGGGAGAACCTTCTGGAACAATCTCCACCAGGACCCAGACCCAGACCCACAGGAGAGAGCAGGAGGGAGAAGGTTTGCGGGGGAACCACGGGAAAGGGCTGCGCGCTGAGGGGCACGCATGCTGAGCACGTCTGACTGCGGGTCATTCTCGGGTGGAGGAAAAACACACGACTGGCATCCGGGTCTAAATCAAACGGCAACATTCACTCTCCGCATCCGGGGTGTCCTGGGCCCCCCGCTCCCCTGGGGCGCTGACGGGGCAGGTGGGGGGGCTGACACAGGAAACCGGAGGACAGCTAATGCCGTGTTGTCGCAGCCCCAGTGCAGGAGGCTGGGGAAGAGCAGCCGACGGGAGCCCTGGCTGTAGCTTCCGGGGCCTCCATCAGCGCCTCCGCTCCGTCTGACCGCGGTGCCCAGCCCTGGCGCTTGCCATGCCCTCGGAGCAGAAGGGACCGAACCGACCTCTGTGAGGACAGCCCTGTCCGTGGCCCTGACAGCCCGTGGCCAGCAGGCAGGGCCCCGTAGGATGCCACCGGAGTGAGGGCCTGAATGGTGTCTTTTGAATCCGACCTTCCCCGAGTTGCCGGGGACCTGGGTACCTAAGATGAAGGTCTCCTCGCTGGGCCTGGGGAAGAAGCAAAGTGGGAAGAAGGGCATGACCTTGACCTTGGAAAGTCCTAACCGGGTCCCCGCCAGCCCCAGGCCAAGGAGCTCGCTCCCCAGGGCTCCCGACACCCAGGCCCCGCGCTCTCCGGGCCTGAGCGCACCGCGTGGGCCTGTGGAACCAGGTGAGGGCGCGGAGGGGAGAGGGAAACTTCGCTCAGAGCTATTCTCGGGCGGTGTCTCCTCGCTGCCTTTGTTGGTTCGCACAATGGATCTTATCTTTGGGCGAGGGCTGTGTTAGGCCCATTATCCCCCCACATAAAAGGCCCGCGGGCTCGCTCACGCCTTGTTCAGCCGCACCGCATGGCACCGCGAATTTAATCGAAGCAACAGCTCCGGGGAGAGCCTTCGGAGACTCGCCCCTTTCTCCTCGCGCCCTTATCTCCCCTTCCTTGTGTCGGGGAGGCATCAAAATCACACAAAAAGTCATTCTGCGTATATTCTCCCCGATAATTATTGTCAGACGTGGAGATAAGGGCGCTACGTGATGTCATGTGTCGGCGAGCCCCCCGCATGCAAATCCTGCCGCGTGGCGCCCAGACAATGGTGCCCGCCGCCGCCCCCACGGGCCACAGACAAGAGCGCGCTCGGATTTGCTTGTGTTTCGATAAGGCGCGATCTGGGGGCCTTTATCTCCGCTGTTATATTTAAAGATGACATTCTACCCTGCAGCCTCGCCTATTGTGTGACCCTGATTGTCGCCAACTGTTGTTGTTTAGTCGGAACGCACCCGCCTAATGGAAGGCCTGCTCCCCGCGAAGGGGAATTGTTTCCGTGCGGAGGGTCCTATCCGCTGTGGTCTCCACAAGAACGAGGTGGTTAATCAAAAGTTAATTGTATAATTCTCATGCAGATGAGGGCCTCTTGCAGATGAATCCCAGGTTGTGATTATAAAAAAATAAAAAAGGAGAGCGAGCGATGCACAGGGGCCTGGAGCCGGTAAACAATTCGGGGTTTAATTTGCGGTAAACAAAGTGGCGAACCACCAGGGTCTCCGAAGGAGAAAAAAGGTGAAAATAAATTAAAGTGCAACACGCTGATAGGATCTTTTTGTTGGAGGCCATCTTCCAAACACAGAGGCTCGGTGAATAAAGAGCCATCCATTCATAGGTGCCGGCAGCCGAGGGCGGCACAAAGACCCCAAGTCCACAAGGGTGCCCGACACACCAGGGGGCTGGGGCCGCAGATGGCCCCTCTCCCCGCCACCCCGACTTCCACCACCGTCCCTCCGCCTCCCCACCCAGCTTGTGGAATGTGACACAATGCCAGGGCCCCTGGCCAGGCCTGGAGCAGGCGCACCTGACCACCTGGCTCTGTCTTCTGAGAGGACGTGGGCCCACCCTGCCTGGGGCTGGCTGCCTGCGAATAGTCTGCCTCTGATCAGAGGTTAGCAGAGGAATGAGCCCAGGCTCCCAGGTGCTGAAATCCCACCACAATGTGGTTTCTTTCTTTTTTTTAAATACTAGTGGCCCGGTGCACAACATTCATGCAGGGGGGTAGGGGGAGGTAGGGGGTCCCCTCAGCCTGGCCTGTGCCCTTTAGCAGTCGGGAGCCCTCGGGGAGCAGGCCTAAGCCGCAGTCTGACATCCTTAGCGCTGCCGTGGAGGTGGGAGAGGCTCCCGCCACCACTGCTGAGCTTGCCAGCCATCAGCCTGGCTTGTGGCTGGGCAGCGCTCCCCCTGTGGGAGGGCACTAACCACCAGGGGGCAGCTCCTGCACTGGCACCTGCCCTCTGGTGGTCAGTGCGCGTCATAGTGACCGGTCGTTCTGCAGTCCGGTCAATTTGCATATTAGCCTTTTATTATAGAGGATATTTTTATTGATTTTAGAGAGGAAGGGAGAGGGAGTGAGAGAGAGATAGAAACATAAATGATGAGAATCGTTGATCGGCCACCTCCTGCAAGTTCCATACTGGGGATCGAGCCCACAACCGGGCATGAGCCCTGACCAGGAATCGAACCTATGACCTTCTGGTTCATAGTCCATGCTCAACCATTGAGCCACGCCAGCCAAGCTAAATGTGGTTTCTGATCATGAGAGAGAGGAGAGGGGACCCAATCACCTTCCCTTTCCCTGGGACCACCAGCCTCTCTCACTCTCTGGCCGGTGGGGCCTCAGACCTGGCCTGGCTGCCAGAGCAGACGGGGTCCAGGGAGAAGCCGGGGCCCCACGCCTCTCCTGTTTCAGAGACGCTGCCCCTGGGGAAGGCGAGGCCCTGGCCTCTCTGTTCACTTATCACCTGGCCAGGAAGAGTTCCCAGGCCCCCTGGGGTCCCATGGGGTCATGGGGTCGGGTGGCCCTCTCTCTCCAGGCCACAGTCAGTGCCCAGGACGCCACATCCCTCCCCCTGTCCTCGTGCTCGGATGCAGCGGGACTCGATGGGACCGGAGCAGGCCGCAGGCATGACTCTCCCAGGTGAGTTGTGGGGATCAGCCGAGCATGTGCTCAGGCAGCTCTCGTGACACGTGGCACTCACTCAGGAGGCTCCCTGCTCCGAGTCCTGGAATGGACTTAAAATCTAAAACACGTCCTGCTCTCCACCCTCAGCCACAGGTCTGCTCGGGAGGAGATGACTCCGAGGACCATGAACGGGGAGCAAGCCGAGCAGGGACACCCAGCCAGTCTCCCAGCCATGGCTTCCGTCCACCCCTCTGCCTGCCTGGGTGGGGCGGGGTGGGGAGTGTTAGGGGTGCGGTCCAGGGCCATCCCTCCCACTGCGGGGTCGTGGGACCTCCTGTGTCGACAGCCGGCACGGTAAGGGGCCGAGATTCGGCCAGGCACTGAGAACCCTCCGGTCTCCGCATTGGTTCCTGGGCTTTGCAAACACTGACCACACACGGGTCCTGTCCAAAGAACAGACACTATTGACTCACGGTTCTGGGGACCAGCAGGCCAGCGTCAAGGTGTGGGCAGGGCCAGGCTGCCTGCGGAGGCTCCGGGAAGGGTCCTTCCTGCCTCCTCCAGCTTCTGGGCCCCACCCCCTCCCCCACTCGTGGCCACCTCCTCCAATCTCGGCATCTCCCTGCGTCTCTGTCTCCACGTGGCTGCCCCCTTCTAAGGACACAGTCATGGGAGGAGGGGACCACCCCACTCCAGCATGGCCTCATCGTAACTAATGAAATCCAAAGTGACCCTATTTCCGAGGAAGGGCACCTTGGGCGGTGACTGGGGTGACCTTTTGCGGGAGGGAAGACTATTCAGCCCATAGCAGAGAGCTGGGGCTTGACCGCACCCTCGTCCATTCCTCCCTGGCTACCGCCCCACCCCCTCCAGCTCTGTGCTGCATCTTTGCAGGCAAACCACAGCCCCCAAAGCAAACCCTTGGGCTCCAATCAGAGCTCCACCCGGGGAGGCAGCTGGCAGTGAGCACTGGGGCAGAGGGACGAGACCGGGGATATAAAAACAATTCCTCCGCGGCCTCGGTCCTCAGAGGGGCAGCCTCGTCCCTCTGGGTGAAATGACTTCCAGGCCAAAGGAGGCCACCCACACCTGGAGGAGCTACAGCCTCTCCCAGCTGAGGATCACCTGCCGGGCCTCCTGGCAGCCTCTAGGCCGCCATCTGGTGGCCCTTCCAGGAACCGCACCTCGTTATTTACTGCTGTGCATGCGGTAACTCCCAGCCGCCCTCCCCTGAAACATGTGGCCACCTCTGGAATGATGGAAACATCTAGCCCGCAGGCTGGCTGCACCAATTCCTGCTCCTCGAAGGCCACATTCCAGAGCCGTTATCCATGCAGAGCGAGTCCCGGCGGCTTCCTAACAGACGAGCAGAGGCGAGCTGCAGTGGGGCCGCGGAAGCCGAAATCACCGGGCAGCACCCCGCTTCCCCTCCTCGGGACTCTGCCCGGCCTCAGGCACCCCCGGCCGCTGCCTCGTAGATCTCAATAAACCTCACATTAGAGGGAAACCATGGAAGCTAAATTGTCCGGCAATACCCACCCCTAATCCAAACACGCGGGGGTTTCTAAATATGACACATAAATAACACGTTCTCTCTCTGATGCTTTCTCCCCGACACCTGCCGCACATGTATTGATACTGAATATCGATGCTGATGAATAAGTAATATGCAGCATGGACACAGAGGGCTTCTGGCGACAGCTGCTCACACTGGCTCTGGTCCCTTTTGGAGAGGGACATTTGTCTCCGTGTCACCTCCCTCCCCCAGGCCAGAAGCCACGTGCCTCCCTGACGGTGAGGGGATGCGGGTGGGAGAATGCCCCAGGTCGGGGACACTGCGCCTCTGGAGGGAGACAGGCAGCAGAGGTGAGTGGGGTGGTGGGGTGCCCTCCGTCTTGCCCCGCCACTTGCAGCCCTGCCCGCCTCACTGTGGGCTTGGGCAGTGAAACTCGGAGAAAGGGGTTTGCTCCAGACGGGGAAGGGCAGAGACTCAGCCAGGCCATGTGAGTCCGCACAGTGCGGGCTGCCTCCTCCTCGGGACCCACAGGCTCTGAGTCCAGTGGACCCTCTGCGGTCACTCCCTGGCTGGATGCCGGGAAGGCCACGGCGCGCCCTCTGGTGGCCAGTCCTGGAGCCACACGGGCCACCTGGCCTGCAGCCAGTCTTCATATCCATCCATCAAAAGGAACAAGGTCAGGTGGAATATATTTTTAAATGCCTCTTCTCGGTTCCTATGGCAACTGGAGAACTTGTTAATCCCCAAGTACAAGCTGCTCCTTGTTCCATATTCATTTGGGGGGGAAACAACGTTGTTTCCGCCTTTTCACACTCCAGCTTCCTGGAGCAGGTATTTTCAGGGTTGCCAAAAAACAAACAAAAAAACAAAAAAACGGTTTCCGGGTTCCCATGCCTCCACCTGGAAGCCCCAGTAGGTTCCCGGGAGCAAAGGGGCCAGAGCGGTCAGCTCGGGGCAGCTGTGGGGGCAGCTGTGGGGGCAGCTGTGGGCGGCCTCGGCACTGCTCACCCCCCAGAGACTCCCGGAGCAGTCCTGTTTGAGGGAACGTCTCTTCCCGCCGAAAAGTCTTCATTAGAACAGACCCTTCAAAAAACTGTCACCGGACGGAAACACCCCACTGCAAACATGGACACAAAGACACCCACACACAAGCCACAAGAGCACCCAACTGGCCATTAACATATGAAAAACCTTCATCCCCCGCTGCCGGGACCCAGGAAATGCAATTTGGCAAAGATTTGGAAACTCCTCCCAGTACCTGGGAAAGTGCCACTCATTGTGGCGGAAACACAAGCCACGAGCCCTTTTCGAAGAGCAAGTTGGCAACAAGCGACAACAAAGTCTGAAAATGTTTCCTGCGCTTCGACTCGCCCATCGGCTTCTGCAAGTTTCCCTGAGTCGTCTCGGACCGACCACCTGCCCCGGCGGCTGCGCCCACAGGCCAAGCGGAGGAGGTGCCGAAGCCCAGGGAGGGCCTGGGGCTGCCGGCACCGTGGGTGTGGGAGCCAAGGTCCCGGCGAGCGTGTCCAAGGACACAGGTGGGGTGACAGAGAGGACGCTCACAGGAGGAGACGGTCAGCGGGGGAGGCAGGAGGTGCTGCTCCAGGAGGTGAGGCGGAGGAGGAGCTGGTGGCTGGTGAAGAACTGCCCGCGGCTGTGACCTGCCCCATCGGGGTCAGTACTCAGACTCATGCTTCCCGTGCAATCCTCACCAGGTGGACATGAGCCTACAGATCTGAGTATTTTACCCATCACATGGCTGGGATTTCTTGTTGTTTGGTTTCGGGCATTTGTCATCATTTGGCTTGGTTGAGGGGGACGATGGGGGCAAGGGTGGGGGGGATAAGGAAGGGGCCTGACCTTTCCAATGAGGCTTATCTCAATTTCCCTGCTAAATATGCAGACCCACCCGGCCGGAGGGGCTCCGTGGTTGAGCGTCAACCTATGAACCAGGAGGTGACGGTTCGATTCCTGGTCAGGGCACATGCCTGGGTGTGGGCTTGATCCCCAGTGTGGGGTGTACAGGAAGCAGCCAATCAATGATTCTCTCTCATCATGGATGTTTCTATCTCTCGCTCCCTCTCCCTTCCTCTCTGAAATCAATAAAAATAAAAAAAAATCTTTAAAAAAATAAAATACGCAGGCCCTGGCTCCTCCATCCCTGGCTCCTGACTCCCGACTCCCTCTGCCACCTCCCTCCTTTCTGTAACTTTCTAACTGGCCCGAGGACTAACCTGTCCGGCCCTCGCTCACCGTGAGCACCGTGAGCACCGTGAGCACCGTGAGCACCCTGCGGGGCTTGACAAGGAGAGGGCTCCTTCCCTCCCGCTCACAGACCCTGGGCACTGGGAGCAAGGCCGCACTAGCTCATGTGCACGCAACGCCGCTGCGAAAGCAGCTCCCACTGTCTACAGACCCCGCGGGCAGGACCCTAAGCCCTGGCTGGGGAGAGGGCCCCTGGCCTCCAGTCTCCTCCCATTTGGAAAAATTCTCTGACGAAGCCCGAGACCCCTTCCTCCCACCCTCCCTCAGCAGGCAGATGTCCCTGCACTGGACGCGCTGCCTCACTCTGCGCCCTGCACTGGATGTGAGGGGTGCCCCCTGTTAGCCCGTGGGGGGAAGGGCAGTGTCCCCAGACGGCACCAGTGTCACAAAGGAGCAGGACCCAGAGGAGGACTGTGAGCTCCCTGTCCCAGGAACGGGGGGAGGGGGGTCGGGGGGGCGAGCAAACGGGTCCCCCCACAGCCTCCACTGTACCCCGTCCTCTCCAGATTGAAAACAGTTCTCCGTGGTTTTTTAATGGAACAGAAAACTGTTCTTTATCAAGATCGGCCGGGCAGCCATGTGCTTTTTATAAAGCTGAGTCCAGAGACCAGATGAAAGCAGCTGATGAGGTCAAAACACGTCCCCATCCCCTCCGCGTTCTCAGGGGCGAGGGCGGGGGGGAATGTTTTCTATTATATTTGTTAAAAGTTCAGCACCACCTGATAAAAATCTTGAGAAAGGGCATGTGTGTTGCTAAATTAGCTCTAAAAGAGGGCAACTTGAAGTAAAAGAAATCTGCGTTAAAAACGAGCTCAGGTTGCCTGCCCCGCCTCACGGAAAGAGGGAAAGTTTGCAAGGAGCTCATCTAACCCGCCAGAGCGAACCCCCAAGGATGGCGGGGGGCGGGGGGGGGGGCGGCTGGCGCTCTTCCCAGGATCGCACTGCAATGCGTAGAGCCAGCTGGCTTCCCTAGGCCGCTTTCTGAGCTGGGAAGGCCGGTCACACCGTTGCATTGATTGTAAATAAACGCCCTCAGGGCTGTTAAAGCCCCCACCAGTGCTTTTTCACCATCACTCTACTAGTTGCTCATTTATTCATCCAACAAACACCAACGCAAGGCCAGGCCTCTCCGCGGCAGCAGATGTGGAAACAGTCATGACACAGGGCGACTGTGGGCTGAGCCCCGTGACCAGTGGCCGCCCCGCTCCTGTGAGGAGCCTGATAAACGCAATTCTGTGGCTGGTTCCGCTTCTCTGGGAGAAGTTCTCACGGGCAAGGCGTTCCCGTGGGCGTTTTCTGGCTCTGAAATGTGGTCTGACGGAAGCGTCGTCCGGACACCAGCACCCTCGCCCTGAGGGCTCTAATGGAGCGGGAAGCCAACCCGCTGGCACGTTATGGGGCTCTTTCTAACTTACATGGTGCATTTATCCCACGACGCCACGAGCGGGAGCTAGAGGACATTATCTCACTTTTCCTTCAAGACCTGAGGTCACCATCTTGCCATAGAAATACGAATAGGTAATGAGGGCAGGTGAGGGGCACCGGACCTTCTGCAGCCCAGCTCTGCAGACACGCAAGCGAATTTTTTTTTTAATTGAAGTAGCTGGTGGGTCGGGGGTTAGGGGTGGGGGTGGACAGCTTGGGATTCGCTTTCTTGGAGATGACTTGACTCTTACTATTCATCCTCTTTTCACTGGAGTGGCCCAGGGGGAGGTTTACAGCATTAGATGCTCCCATTCGAAAACGCAAAAGGCCTCGGATCAATAGTCTATGCTTCCACTTTAAGAAACTAGAAACAGGAAGAGCAATATACACCCCCAGCAGGGAGAAGGAAGGAAGCAATAAAGATACGAATAGGAATAAGAGGAAAACAATAAGTAAAAAAAAAAAAATCAATGAAGCAAAAACCTGATTCTTTAAAAAGTTGATAAACTTCAGCCCTGGCCAGTGTGCTCAGTGGTTAGGGTGTTGGCCCACCCACCGAAGGGTCATGGGTTTGACTCCTGGTCAAGAGGATGTACCTCAGTTGCAGGCCCCATCCCTGGCCCCGTAAGGGTGCATGTGGGAGGCAACCTATGATGTGTCTCTCTCACATCAATGTTTCTTTCTTTCCCTCCATCTCTCCCTCTGTCTCCCCCCTCCTCCCTTCCACTCTCCCTAAAAGTGCTGAAAAAATAGCCTCGGTGAGGATTAAAAAAAAAAAAAATTTATAGGTTGATAAACTTTAGTCTGACAAGAGGAAGAGAGGACTCAAATGATCAATACCAGGAATGAAAGAGAGGGTACAAATAGTAGCAGGTACTAAAAGGGTGATAAAGGAACACTAACAACAAACCTACGTGCAAAGAGCAATTCCGATGAAATGAATCAATTCCCCAAAACCACGTACTGCTAACACCACCCAAGATGAAACAGAAAACCTGCGTAGTCCTGCCACTTCAAATAATTTAAACCTGTGGTTCAAACCTTCCCACAAAAGACACCTTCGGACCCAGGCGGTTTCATTGGTGAGCTCGACCAAACATTTAAAGAAGAAATAACACCAGTTCTACACGATCCCTTCTTTAAAGAAAACCAGGAGGTGAGGGAACGCTTCTCAACACATTTTTTATGAGGCCGTCATTACCCTGGTCACTACACCAGACAGAGACAGTACAAGAAAACAAAACTACCAACCGATGCACCAGGTGAGCACAGATACAGAACCCCCACGAAATACCATCAGGTCAAATCTAGCAGGACGCGAAATCAATAGTGCTCCCTGACCACGTGGAGCTTATCCTGGTCATGCGAAACTGGTCCAACATGTGGAGGTCAATCCCTGTCATCCACCATATTGAGAGTATAAAGAAGAAAACCCACATGATCATATCAACTGTTGGGGGAAAAAAAAGCATTTGACAAAATTCAACACTCATTCATGATTTTTTTAAAAAACTCTCGGAAAACTAGAAATAATATCTAAGAAACAGTATCTAATAAATAGTATCTAAGAAACAGGGAGAGAATATTTCTTTATTTCTTTTTTTATTTTTATTTTTTATTGATTTCAAAGAGGAAGGGATTTCAAAGAGAGAGAAACATCAGTGATCAGCTGCCTCCTGCACTCCCCACACTGGGGATGGAGCCCACAACCTGGGCATGTGCCCTGATCGGGAATCAAACCATGACCTCCTTGTTCACAGGTCGATACTCAACCATTGAGCCACGCCAGCTGGGCATACAGTGGGGCCTTGACTTACGAATTTAATTTGTTCCGAGACCGAGCTTATTAAGGAGCTCGTTAACTCAAATTACTCTATCAACTCAATGCAAAAAATCGGCCGAACCCATACACCGGGTGAGCACAGATACAGAACCCCCACGAAACACCATCCGATCAAATCTAGCAGGACGCGAAATCAATAGTGCTCCCTGACCACGTGGAGCTTATCCTGGTCATGCGAAACTGGTCCAACATGTGGAGGTCAATCCGTGTCACCCACCATATTGAGAGTCTAAAGAAGAAAACCCACATGATCATATCAACTGTTGCAAAAAAAAAAAATTGACAAAATTCAACACTTATTCATATTTTTAAAAAACTCTTGGAAAACTAGAAATAATAAGAAACAGTATCTAATAAATAGTATTTAAGAAACAGGGAGAGAATATTTCTTTATTTTTATTTTTTTTATTATTGATTTCAAAGAGGAAGGGAGAGGTGGAGAGGGAAACATCAATGATCAGCTGCCTCCTGCAAGTTCCCTACTGGGGATGGAGCCCGAAACCTGGGCATGTGCCCTGGCTGGGAATCAAACTGTGATCTCCTGGTTCACAAGATGATGCTCAACCACTGAGCCACGCCAGCTGGGCATATTTTTAAATGACATATCTAACAATGACTGGTGTGCATTATACATAAAGAACTCTCAAGGCTCACTGAGAGGAAACACAACCCACTTTTAAAACAGGCAAAAGACTTGAATAGACACTTTCCTGAAGAGTGTATGGGAACGACAAGCAAGAAGAGACGGCCACTGTCATTAGCCATCAGGTGAGTGCACCGGGACACACCTACTAAAAGGGCCAAAAACTCAGAAGACGGAGTGCTGATGAGGAGACGCAGAGCACCTGGCCTCTCCAGCGCGGCTGCTGGAACGCAGAACAGTGCACCGCGCCAGGAAACAGGAGTTTCCTACAAACTTAAACACGCACCTAACATACCCATGCAATCTGCTCACGGGGATTTTTCCTTGAGACGTGAAAATTGATGTTCACACAAAAATCCGTGTACAAGTATCTACAGCAGGTCTACTCACCATCACCCAAATCTAGAAACAACCCCGAAGTCCTTCGTCTAATGAGCAGATCCCAAGCTGGGGAGCATTTCCAACGGGTTAGAAACAAATGACCAATGGACACAACATCATGGGTGAATCTCCCAGGCACCGTGCTGAGTGAAAGAAGCCAGTCCCCCAAAGGTACCTACTGCTTCATTCTATGCACTGATCCCAAGCTGGGGAGCATTTCCAACGGGTTAGAAACCAGACATTAAAGAAACAAATGACCAATGGACACAACATCATGGGCGAATCTCCCAGGCACCGTGCTGAGTGAAAGAAGGCAGTCCCCCAAAGGTGCCTACTGCTTCATTCTATGCACGCATCTCTCTGCAAAAGATAAAACTGGCCCAGCTGGTGTGGCTCAGTGGTTGAGTGTCAACCCACGAACCAAGAGGTCACCAGTTTGATTCCCGGTCAGGGCACAAGCCCGGGTTGTGGACTCGATCCCCAGGGGGTGCGTGTAGGAGGCAGCCGATCAATGTTTCTCTCTCATCAGCGTTTCTATCTCTCTATCCCTCTCTCTTCTTCTCTAAAAAAACAATAAAACTTTTTTGTTTTTTAAGACAAAACTGTCGGGTGGAGAGTGGAACATGGCTGCCAGTGGTGAGGAGTGAAGAGCGTGTGTCTGAGAGGAATAGCAGGGAGCAGTTTGGGGGAAAAGGGACTGGGCTGAGTCCTATTTGTGCTGGTGGTTACGTGACCCTAAACAACCTGTTATAATTCACTGAGCTATTCGAAGGCATTTTATTGTGCATTAATGTGAAGAAATGTTCTGTGTCCTTCAGTGGTTACCAAAATTCAAAAGATATTAGCACCCATAACTATCCAGGACTAACTCCATTCCATAGCCCAGGTGCCACTTGAATCTCATTAACCTGTTTCATGTTTTATGTCCAAACTAGAGGCCTGGTGCACAAAATTCATGCACTGGTAAGGTTCCTAGGCCTGGCCAGCGATCAGGGCAGATTGGGGCCTTCCGGCTGCCAGCTGGGGCCTTCCTTCCCTGGCTGCTCACTGCTGGCCGGGGCCTTCCTTCATTCTGCGTCACTCCCTGGTGGTCAGCACACGTCATAGCAAGCGATCAAACTCCCAGTCTCCCAGTTGAACTCCCGAGTGGATAATTTGCATATTAGCCTTTTATATATATAGATGTGCACACTGACCAGCCTTCTACTTGAATTCTTTTTATAAAGGACCCAAACAAAACCGGTGCCATTTGCTCATCCCTGGAGACACTGCCACTATAGATGAGATATCTGTTTTGGGGCAACTGTGGAGATAAAGAACCTCCTATATTGCAGGCTGTTCAAATTCCTGGCTTGCACAGTTCTGGATATTCAAGGTTTCAAAGTCCAACTTGCACCAGGCCACCTCCTATATTGCAGGCTGTTCAAATTCCTGGCTTGCATGGTTCTGGATATTCGAGGTTTCAAAGTCCAACTTGCACCAGGCCGGCGTGGCTCAGTGGTTGAGCATCGACCCATGAACCGGGAGGTCATGGTTTAATTCCCGGTCAGGGCACAGGCCTGGGTTGAGGACTCAATCCCCAGTGTGGAGTATGCAGGAGGCAGCCAATCCATGATTCCCTCTCATCACTGATGTTTCTATCTCTCTCTCTCCCACTTCCTTCCTCGCTGAAATCAATTTAAAAAATATGTTTTAAAAAAATCCAATTTGCTCTATAATTGAGGTCTTGCTGCATATCCTCTTAATCCCAGATATATTTCTCAAAACTTCATAAAAACGCATCTAGTGACTAGGCTTTACTATGAACCCACTACTATCAAATGTATATTTTACAGATCCTTCTTCATCGATAACTCAACGATCCGCCACGTGGATGATGCTACCCGGAGGACCTGTCTGCCCATGCACTACATATTAACGACCCTTCCACCCAAAGCCAGAGTCCTCACAGGGCCCGAAAACAGAGCGAGAAACAGTTGTGAAACTCCGGCCGAAACTTCCATGAGCCGCCACATCTTCTCTGATTTCTTCCAGAAAACTCCGGTAACAGATGTCGCCCAAGAGGCCATTCTTTGTAATTTCACTGTCTGCTGGCAATCTAGCCTGCATTGTATATTCAAGGGCAATTAAGTTGCTAATAGTCAGCTCTCGGAAAGTCGTCCGTCCGCCGCAGATGATGTATGGCCCCGCATCCGACGCCAGAAACATGCCGGCAAGAGGCGGCCGCGCTCCTCCTCAGCCCGTGTTCCTGCGAGAGCCCAGCCCGTCCGCCAGGCAGAGCCCCGGCCGCACCCAGGGCTCCAGGTGGCCCTCCCGGGACAGTGAGGTGCGGCCCTGCGAACTGGCTGAGATGCACACGGGAGGGGGAGGAAGGAGGGGCCGACCTATTGTTCCCCACTCGGTCCCACCGCACATCCTGCCTCTCTCCTTCCACATTCCTTCCGCAGGCACGCGGCTCCCTACCCCGGACAGAAATGTTTTAGCTCATTAAGCCCTTTCTTCCAGAATACGAATCCCGTGCCTGGCTGGTGCTTTATTACAGATCAGAGAATAATTCCAAATTAAAGACACGAAACGCAGCTCTTCGAAGCGGTCGCTTAGACCATTTGAGGGGGAAATACTCTTGTCCGACGCCATTTTTTCATCGTAAAAGGGACACGAGCATTTTTCACGACGGTGATGGCCCGGCTCTACCTTTTCCTGGCGGCGCTTAATGGGCGATGTAGACAGCAGAGCAGATCCCTGCAGCTGCCCTTCTCAGCAGGTAGGTTTTCCCTGCCTGGCTCTGTCCTGTGCTGAAAGCCGGCGGCCTGCCTGGCTCTCCTCGGACTCGGGGGCTCCCCCTGCTGGCCCGAGAGCGCATGGCCCGGCCTGAGACCCCAGCAGGGAGGGCCCCTGTGGGAGTTGGCTCTGGTGCTTAATGTCAGTACCATTGACACGGAAATTCCGGTCCCTCTCCGTTTCGATATTTGGTCCTTAAGACAAATTTGCTTTGAACATTTGTCCTTAGACGCTAACGGGGCGCTCCCATGTGGGCAGGGAGGTGGACCCCCCTGGGGAACAGAAGTCGGCCACGGCTGGCACAGACCTGCCGGGAGGCAGGCCGCTGGCCTCCAGGGGCCCCCTTCATCCCCCTGCCAGCACCCCACCAAGCTGATTCCCTGCAGCTCCTGACTTCCCATTCCATTGGAACCCCAGGCCCCATGCAGGCAAAAGGTGCCCACTTTTAAAGAATCTGCCGTTTTAAACCAGCAGTTGAAAAGGAGGACAAAAGCCCTTTTCCTACAAAGGCTTTTCCAGAATCTTCCTGCGCATGGAGCAACCCCCAGCAACCCAGCCGCTGAATCGCACTGACAGGAGCGAGGCCCCTGTCTCCCCAAGGTCAGCCCTGGTTGTGGCCAATTGCAGGGGGCCGGTGGCAGGGGGGAGGCT
>NW_005370862.1:977755-979888 GCF_000412655.1 Myotis brandtii | reverse complement strand
GGGGGGGGAGCAGCTTGTGGGGGGCAGAGCTGGGCCTGCAGCAGGAATGCGAGCTGTGGAACCCATTCCTTTTGTCCTCCAATATTATGCAAATAAGCAAATCAAATTAAGTACCTGAGATTTTTTTTAATTAAGGGTTTTGATGAGATGCGAATCTGTTGTAGTCAGGAGAAGAAATTTTATTCCAAAACCCCAGACACCCGGCTATTCTGCACGGCTCCCATCAGGGCAGAGCCCGGGAATCGCAGGGAGCTCGGCTTTTGATTTCCAGGTGGGCGGTGGGCGGGCACCCGGGACAGGGGAGCGCTGGGCCTGGGGCAGCAGGAGGGAGAGGAGCTGGGTGATGTGAAAAGTCACCTCAGCTCAGCCTGTCCCGGTGTGAGCGTGCATCCGGGAGAGGCCCGGCGTCTCAGAGCCAGAGCTGGGAGGCTGGAGGCGCGGTGGCCCAGCCGGGATCAGAGACCAGAGGTCAGAGGACTGACACGGGCATCGCGGATGCAAATGCTGCCGGGTCCTGGGGCTCTGCCTGACCTCCAAGGGCCTGCCAGTGCCTGACACACGGTCAGACATTCGAGTCACGTGACAGGCACGTCTGAGGTGCTGGGTCCACACCCGCGGGGGAGACCTCTCCCCCACCCCTGCAGGGGAGGCCACCTCAGGGACAGAAGCTCACGTAGCTCAGCCGTCCCCACCAGTCCCTGCCCAGATCCTCAGCGGGTCCACCCAAGCTCCACCCCCACACCCTCTCTCCTGCGGCCACAAGAGTGTCAAAGCTCGCCCGGTGGGTGTGGCTCAGTGGTTGAGCTCTGACCTATGAACCAGGAGGTCACGGTTCGATTCCCGGTCAGGGCACATGCCCAGGTTGCGGGCTCGATCCCCAGTGGGGGGCGTGCAGGAGGCAGCCAATCCATGATTCTCTCTCATCATTGATGTTTCTATCTCTCTCTCTCTCTCTCTCTCTCTCTCTCTCCCTCTCCCTTCCTCTCTGAAATCAATTAAAATATATATATAAATTTTTAAAAGTGTCAAAGCTCAGTGGTCTCTCCCCCTTTCCCGCAGGCCCCGTTCCTGGGTCTCCGAGTAGCTGGCTGCCGGGGGACACACCCTCTCTGTGACCAGCAGCCTCAGTCCCGCTCTCTCCTACCGGCCACAGGCCCAGGAAGCAGCGCCAGACGCCTGGCCACACACGGCGCTCTTAGGAGACATCTCCGGGAACATGCGGAGTCTAATCATTTCCCCTGTCTTAATACCACCAATTCCCCTCCCGATCAGGCTACCCATCAGGAAGTACCTTCAGGTAATTAACATTTCCGCATTTTTAATTACGGAATCTTTCCTGAGCCGGCAGGGTGTCGGGGATTGGAAGCGACAGACATGGATGTGCTGAGATCTGAGGGTCCCTCTCCCCTGGAGAGGCCACAGGGGCGTGGAGCGGGGCCCCAGCCATGGCGGAACCCCTCTAAGGCGGGACTGGACATCGGGACAGAAAGTGGGGCTCGGCATTTTACGAAACGAGTCTATTTAATACCCAAAGAGCCTGCGGGTTGTCCTCCAACTCATGGACTTCGGTGGGGAAAGCGTGCCCACATGAAAACGGCACGGGAAGCCAGAAAAGGGGGACCTGGATGGAGAGAAGACCAGAAGGCAGTATGCCCAACACCCAGCCTTACTGACCGGCAGACGGACGCAGCTCTCAGGACAGGCGCCTGGGTTCTCTGTGTCTCAAGCCCACCTGGGCCCAGGCCGTGGCGGGTTTCTAAGCGCCAGCCCTTTGTCTGGCTGTCACAACGCTGCTGAGAAGGGCAGGTGCGAGGATGCTCTGAGTTCAGACCGGCTTGTCCATGACCAGGCCCCATGGGGGGAGGCCAGGGTCCCCCCACGCCACCTCCCTTCCCTCGCAAGGGACATACTCCACCCCGCACGCAGGAGCCCTCGGTCCACGCTTCCTCCCTCGCTGCCCAAGACACGCCCTGTGGGTTGTCTCCTCCCTTGTTCCCACGATTGTACTGACCCCTCCAGGCGCCGTGGGAGGGCCCACGTCTGACCCCACTCGGTCAGGACGCCGCTAAGTGCAGCCGTGGGGACCAGCGCATGAAAAATGCCTGTTTAAAATGCCAAACTACAGCAGGAAGG
>NW_005370862.1:967820-977627 GCF_000412655.1 Myotis brandtii | reverse complement strand
GGGAAGCCAGGGGATTGTCAAGGGCGGGGAAAAAAGGAGACATATGTAATACTCTTTGTAATACTTTAAGCAATAAAACAATTAAAAAATAAAATAAAATATTTGTAAAACAAAACAAATAAAAATAAAAATGCCTGTTTAAGAGACGGACCACGGAATGACAAACAGGCCTGCCGAAGGCAAAAAGTCACTTTTCTTTAAGTTCTTACGAAACGGGATGTTTCCCTCTAATTTCAAAGGCATCTGAGTGAGCTGCTGCGAGGTCTGGCTGCAGGGCTCACGGGTTGGAGCGCTGACTTGATACTTTGATGAGGAAGAAATTGACTTGGCTTTTGCCGGGTCCACGTAATCTCACCGGCCGAAGCGTGGAACCTGCCATCCCAGGCGAGCGCACAGCTGGCAGGAGGGAACGGTTACCTGGTCACCGGTCCGACCCTCAGCACCCCGCCGTGGCCTCGGGGTCTCCATGATGCAGACAGAGCAGGGTGTCGGAAAGGTTCCCCGTAAGTGAGAGCCGGACCCAGGGAGGCCCACCCCGTGCGCCGTATAGAAGCGTGTCCCTACGCCCTATTTTATGCCAGCAGGTGGGTTTCTCCGTTTGGGCCTGAGGAAAGGCAACGGATCCAAAATGTAAGGATCTCCAGGAACCCGACCTCGAGTCAGAGCTGGGTTAATGGGGGAGACAGTGTTTTAGGGTTCACCACCCTCAGGGTTTAAACCGTTTGGCCAGATTTTAGGCAGGGACTGGGGTTGCAGAGGTCACAGAGTCAGAGAGCTGCTCCCAGCGGGAGGGGCACCTCGTCTTTCCAGGATCCGGCTTGGCAGCCCTCTCCACTGGGGGAGCCACTGAAGTCACCCACCACTGGTGAAGTCATGTGACTCTCCCCCCCCCCCCCAGCAATGTGCACTGACTGACCTCTGAGCCCCTCTGGTTGAAAGTGAGAAGAGCCCAGGCCAACCTGGCTCAGTGGTTAGAGCATCAGCCCACGCTCTGCAGGGTCTTGGGTTCGATTCCCAGTCAAGGGTACGTACCTGGGTTCAGGTTCAACCCCCATTCCCTGGTCAGGGTGTGTGCGGGAGGCAACCAATCAATGAGTCTCTCTCACATTGATGTTTCTCTCTCTCTCTCTCCCTCCCTCGCTCCCTCCTTTACACTCTCTCTCTAAAAATCAAAGGAAAAGATATCCTTGGGTGAGGATTTAAAATAATAAAGAAATAAGAAATAAGAAAGTGGGACGAAACTAACCATGCACCGTCTGGCTCTGAGCACAGGCCGCGGGTCTGCTCTAAACTGGGCTTAAATTGCTAGACAGCCCGGAGGCTGTGTCGCGGGAAAGCGCCCGCGCCCCGCACACCGCGGTCACTCTGCCTCCCCTGCGGGTTAGAGAAGGGCCGCACCAGGCACCTGTGAGGAGCTGGGTCACGAGAAGACAGGCACCAGTGCCCTCGGCGGTCCCGGTCCCGCGTCTGTCTCCTGCTTCAACGGTGTTTGGACGAACAGACCCAGGGACACCCCTTCTCCCAGCCTCAAACCACCCTCCCGCATCTTACCCAGTCTCCACCTTCACACCCACCTCCGAGCCTACCCAACACACCCGTTTCGTTTCTACCTTAACTCCTTATTGCCCAACAGCCATGAGCTCCCAGATTCGTCAGAATGATCCCACCGAGGTGGAGGCTGCGGCCAACCGCCTGGCCAACTGCCGCTGCGAGCTCCCCACACCTACCGCTCTCTGGGCGACCGGGATGATATGGCCACGGAGGGCAGGGGCCACTTCTTCCGTGAGTTGGCAGAGAAGCAGCTGAGGGTGTTGAGCATCTTAAAGTTGCAAAACCAGCGTGGTGGCCGCACTCTCTTCTGGGCCGAAGCCCCCCAAGGTGAGTGGGCAAAGCTCAGGACGCCATGGAGGCCGCCCTGGCCTTGGAGAGGAGCCTGACCCAGGCCCTTTGGGAGCTGCAGGCCCTGGTTCTCCCGCACAGACCCTCAGCTCCGACTTCCTGGGGAACCACTTCCTGGGTGAGGAGGTGAAACTCATCAAGAAGATGGGTGTCACCTGGCTCACCCCCACTGGCTGCGGCCCCCAGGCTGGGCCGGGCCAGGAGCTCTTCCAGGAGCAGGCAGCTCCCACTGGGCTCACAGACGCCCTCTGCTGGCTGCCGTCTCCAGGGTATAAACAACGGCCTCCCCCATCCCAGGGAAACCACCTTTTCCTAAGAGAACCGCACCCTGGAAGGTCACTGCAGGTTCAGAGATGCTGGGATGAGGAATGCAGGCAGGGCTGGTGGCTGTGTCCTCATTGGCAGGTCGCAGTGGCTACTGGGCATGGTGCCTACCTACAGGTCCAGGAGGAACAGGGAGCCAGCGCAACGCCACCCCCTCCCTCCCGCCCCATAGAGCTTTGTTACCGGAGGCCTAACTCTCAAGGAGAGAAACACACAAGCAGGTAAAGTAAACAAAGCCGCGTGAACAATACCTTCCCTCCTAAGAAATAACTTTTAATCTGCGTTAAACGATGATACTTGCAAATACGGCTAAGCCGTGGATTCAAGGCTGCTCAACTACTGGTGTGAAATTTTAATCAAAAAACTAGAGAGCTCATTCAAAAAAGAAATTAGTGGGAAAACTTTGGTCGTCTCTCATCAGTGGAAACTGATTTAGTTATGCAAATTACTGCTATGAATATTAAACCACTGATGAAAGGTTTTTAATGAAGGGATCTTTTGTTTTGGAAATGCAAGGGTATATGCTTTAATTTCTTGCTAATTTACTGTTCTTTGATAATGTTCACATTTTCCCCAAAGTGGCTCCGCTGATGGGTTGAGCGCTGTGAATAGAAGTACAGACCCACAATGCTGGCTTTGACAGGCCTTCCCCTGTGTACCGATACACCGTGATTTGCAGCCTCGTAGGCACAATTCTATTAGGGCGAATTTTGTCTACAGGGCTTTCCCTGAAATGAATTCTCATTTTAATGTTAGCCTCCTGCAGTTTTTAATTTTTAATCTGTAATATGAAATTGCAAATTTTACAAACATCATTTGAAAAAGCCACTAGGACACAAGCGAGTGCCAAAGTTTACATATTGCCTAATTAGACCGTTATGAGCGGCAGCTTATCAATGTCACGCCAAAGATCATCAAAAAATCCAATTACTAATTTGAAAAACACATATATTTATAGGTTCATTTTGTTTAATTTGCATCCGGTTAGCTCAATAATTGTTTTAAAATTGTATGAAGGCTAATAATTCGGGTTCGGCTGGTAACGTACCTGAACGGGGAAGGTGGCACCGGAGCCCACCGTGAGCGGCAGCGGCTTCCGTGGCCGGAGGAGACCCCCGCACGGAAAGCTCCGGTCTCCAGGTTCGATGGAGGAAACGCTTCCCGAAATGGAAAGACTTCGAAGCACCTTGCTCAGGGGTCCAGCTTCCAGTGGATGCAGCCCAGGCATCCTCGGGTCATTAAGAAGGAGCGAGAAAGAAGCAGAAGCAGTCCAGTTGGCGTGGCTCAGTGGTTGAGCATCGACCTATGAATCAGGGGGTCACAGATGCCCGGGTTGCAGGCTCGATCCCCAGTGTGGGGTGTGCAGGAGGCAACCGATCAATGATCCTCTCTCATCACTGATGTTTCTGTCTCTCTCTTCCTCTCTTTTCCTCTCTGAAATCAATAAGAATATATTTTACAAAATGAAAATAAAAAACATTTTAAAAAAGAAACAGAAGCAGGCAAGGGGTTGGGAGGGCCGGAGGGCCCCCCAGAGAAAGGTGGGCGGAGACCTCTAGCCCGGGGAGCGGGTCCGAGTCATTCCAGAAAAGCCAGAGCAGCTTCCTTCAAACTTCTTCACCCAAGAAAACGCCAACAGGCACAAAAGTAAAGGGGGGCAGCGGCATGAACCCCCGAGTCCCTCCCGAGTTCCACAGCCCAGCCCCCTAGGACCAACTCATGGCTGACCCCAACCCCTCCCTCTTCCCTCCTCCCTCCCTCCTTCCCCAGTTACTGTGGAGCAAGTCCCGGACAGCCTAGCACCCCAACTGCAGGCCTTCAGGGTGTAGCCCAGAAGAGCAGGTCTTTTTTATCATCACACCTAGAGCACTCTAACGAGAATTCCTTAACATTCTTGGATAATCGGTCAGAGTTCCGCTTCCCAATTGCCCCTCGAATGTTCTGAGTGATACTTTTTACAGTTTGAGCCAAAATGCAAATAAGTTCCACGTGTTATAATTGTCTGATATGTTCCACACACCTCTCTCTTTGGGGTTTGCGTCACGGTGGGGTCCCCTGTCGGGGTCCTCCATCCCCTGTATTTCTCGGGAACTGGTGGTTGAATCCACAGCACTTATCAAGAGTCCGGTTGGATTCTGCTGGCAGGACTGCTTCCTCAGTGCAGGGTTAACTCACTCGTTCCTGCCTCCTTCCATGTTCCTGTTTCTCCCCATGATTTTGCAGGAACTGAGCGGGGTGGCTGCAGTCAGAGGCACCCCCTCACCCTTGCTCCTGTGAAAACCTGTAGGTGCAACAGTCCACCAACCCCAGTAGAGGGCGCCTGCCACCCCGGCGAGTCCCGGTACCGCAAGGCGGGCTGTGCTTCCCCAGACCCGATGCAGAGACCTTGTTTGTGGAGCCAGCAAAGTCTTCACATTAGTTTACTGTCTGGCATGGGAACCAGTAACTTCTGTTTGCGTAATTTCGATTTACTCAGCTCCGGGAAGCCCTGGCTGTGGTTTAGCTGCGGGGAAAAGGCAGAAGGAAACAGCCCCCAATCAGCTGCCCAGTTTCCCTGTTTGCAGAGGAGCCTGCCTCAGTGGACGGGCCATCGGGGTGGTGAGACAGCTCCAGCGCTGTAACTGAACTTCAGCTGCCCTCACTGATGGCTCCCAGTCTGAAATTAGCGCTGCCTTCGGGTTTCCAGAAGGTTCCTGGTGCACCACCAAGGGGCTCCGCTCTGGGAGAGTGACTCGGCCTCCCCTCAGCCTCCCCTCTGCTCCCCTGGTGCACAGCCCTCCCCGGCGGACAGGCAACCGATCATGTGATGGCCTCGTCCATCACCTCGTGCTTCGTTATTACACCCATCAGCCCCGCAATGAGGAGCCGGTTAGGGAGCCCAAGAAATGTAAACGCCTACAATCAAGAGGCCGCCTCGCCTGGCTTCTGAAAGGGAGGTTGTTTCCATAGCAGATGATACTGAATGGTCCTGGGAGATGCTTCTGACACATTAGATCCAGAGCCTCCCTGGACCTCCCACCAACGGGGGGGAGGGGGGGGGAGGGACACAAGTAGGTGGGCTCAACTGAGGCTCCTTCTAACCGCACCCGGGGTTACCTGCCCTCCTCTGGTTTGGAAGAAAAGGGAACGGCGGTGGTTCGATGAGAGACCAAGGGGGAGAAGGGGAAATAATCAAAAGCCTGACTCCTGAAGAGAGTGCAAAGCCAAGCTTGCCTCCCGCCCACCCCCAATCCCAGCAGCCCCTTCTGTAGCCAAGCAGGCTGGCCGCGGGCTCTCACTGGTCATCAGAGCTGCCCTCCTGCTTCAAAGGCCTCTGCCTCCTCCTCACCTGCCTGCTCCCCGCACCCACCCCCAAGCTCAAGGAGATCCAGACCCTGGGTTTCCCCAACAACAACACCCTCTCCTGCCACCCGCCATCCTGGGGTCTCTTCGAGAACCTTGGGTCACCTGCACAGCGTGGCTCCGTGGTTGAGCATCGACCTATGAACCAGGAGGTCACGAGTTCGATTCCCAGTCAGGGCACATGCCTGGGTTGTGGGCTTGCTCCCCAGCATGGGACAGGCAGGAGGCAGCGGATCAATGATTCTCATCATTGATGTTTCTGCCCCTCCCTCTCCCTTCCTCTCTGAAATCACTAAAAACATACCAGAGGCCCGGTGTGTGAAATTAGTGCACAGGTAGGACCCCTAGGCCTGGCTGGCCGTCAAGGCCCACTGGGGCCTTCCAGCTGCTGGCCGAGGCCTTCCTTCATTTCACGCCGCCCCCTAGTGGTCAGTGCACGTCATAGAGAGCAATCGAACTCCTGGTTTCCCTGTAGAACTCCGAGGAGACACTTTGCATATTAGCCTTTTATAAACACTAGTATAGAGATATGAGAAGAGAACATCGGGTCTGTTATGGTTGAATTGCACCCCCAAACCCAAAGGTTGAAGTCTTCACCCCCAGGGGCTCAGAACGTGACTGTGTTTGGAGAGAGGGCCTTTGGAGAGGTGATGGAGGTAAAGTGAGATCATTGGGGCGGGGCCCTGAGCCCCTGGGATTGCTGCCTGAAGAAGAAGAGACACCAGGGGCCTCACGCAGAGGAAGGACCAGGCGCCCGGGGACGCAGTGAGGAGGTGGCCACCTGCAGGCCAAGAAGAGAGACTCTAGGAGAAGCCAACCCTGCTGCCGCCTTGATCTTGGACTTGCAGCCTCCGGATCGAAAAGAACATGCATTTCTGGCCGTAACCAGTTTGGCTCAGTGGATAGAGCATCCGCCTGCGGACTGAAGGGTCCCGGGTTCGATTCCGGTTAAGGGCATGTACCTTGGTTGTGGGCACATCCCCAGTAGGGGGTGTGCAGGAGGCAGCTGATTGATGTTTCTCTCTCTCCCTCTTCCTTCCTCCTCTCTGTAAAAAATCAATAAAATATATTTTTTTAAAAAGAACATACATTTCTGTTGTTTAAGCCCCTGGGGACGTGGGCATTGTTATGGCGGCCTGAGCACTGCGCCAGGGTTCACACTCCTCACCCAGCTCTCCAGACTGCACCTCTGGCCCCGCCCCTCCCCTCCCCCACTCCATTCCCCACCTGTCCCTGCTTCCCAGCCGCCTCCTCTCCACACCCCACCTGCTCCCTGTGGAGCTTTCCAGAACATCCCGGAAGCAGACGACTCCACCACGGAACAATGCACAGTCTGTGCAGTCCCTTTGCATCTGAGTCTCGCTCCCAAACTCAATGGGAAATGTCCTCAGTCCTGGACCCAGCTGCTCCGCTGGGCGGTGCCTCACACTCACAGGCAGGAAGGTCCCTGAAGTGCAGAGGGGTCTGGGGCGTGGGGTGGCAGGAAGACACGCGGTCACCTGCTGCCCGTGGGACACGGACCAAGCCACGGTACCCTCCGAGCCTCAGCTTCCCATCTGTGACATGGGGAGGCTTCTTCTCCCGGGAGGTGGGCACGGAAGTTGGTGAGATAGTGCAGGCAACGGGATTGTCATCCAGGCTCGCCACAGCGTCTCTGGGCCCCTCCCAGGCTGCCCTGTCTCCAAGCCCGGGGTCTGAAAAGGGCGATGACCACAGCACACCCACCAGGTGGGAACATGGAACTGTCCTTTGCCTGATGTCGCATCCACGCGGCCTGACGCGGGCTGTCAGCCCCCTTCTGAAGCCAGAGCCCAGCTCTGCTCTGCACCTTCTGGCTCTGACCTCTGCGTTCACTCCCTGGGAGCCGCCGCGGCTATGGAAGGGCCCACTGGCCCGGCCTGGTCGCCAGATGGCGCTGCGGCCCCAGCGATGGTGCTCGGTGTCTAGAGGATGGGGGGGGGGGGGGGCAGGAGGCAGGCAGAGAGGGGTGCAGAGGGGCGCAGGCGGGGACTCCGCCCCCCTCCCCCCCAACCCAGGGCTGCCACCCAGACTCCTGCCTCTACGACGGAGGAGGAGGAGGGGCTGATGAAGGTGTCTTGATCCTTTGCTTTCAAGAAGCCAAAAACTGGATTTTTGTTTGAAAAGCTGCCAATTATTGTCATTTAAATTTTTAAATAAAAACCATTTGTGGACGAAAGAAAGGGGTGGGGGCGGTCTGTGGCAAGTAACCTCACAGGGTAACCTTATCAGGAATTCCTAACTGGGCAGGTGATGGTGGGCAGTCTGCCCCAGGCCTGAAGGCCTGGCCACTGTGTCTGTGCCACGAGGGAGCTCGCACACCTTTGACATAAACCCGAGCGCCCAGGAGAGAGCGGTCATCTCGCTGACTCTCCCACCATCGAATCCCCGCCTTGCTTTCTCCCATCTTCCTTCTTCTCTCTTTACTTGCAAATGCATAAAAGAAACTATTTTCCAGAGCATTTGAGATCTTGCTCCCCAGCATATTTCGTCAGCTGGGCTCAAATAAACTCTTACAAAAATTCTCTAGCGCGGCAGGTGTGGCTCAGTGGTTGAGCCTCGACCTATGAACCAGGAGGTCACGGTTTGATTCCCAGTCAGGGCTGATGCCTAGTAAGGAACATGCAGGAGGCAGCCAATGGGTGATAATCTCTCATCCTTGATGCTTCTCTCTCTCCCTCCCCCGCCCTTCCTCTCTGAAATCAATAAAAATATATTTTTAAAAATTCTCTCTAGGTTTGGATGTTTCTGACATCTACATCCTTTCCTAAGAGGTGATGAAGGACATAGCAGGGGTGAGGGGGGTGTGGTGGTGGGGGCGGCTCCCTCCTTCCTCACACCTAGCCCTGCCGCTGGCCCCTCTCTAGCGGGCCCCTCCCCTGCTCACAAGGACCCTGCAGCCAGCCTCCAGGCTTCTGTCTCAGGCCACATCAGACCTGCACAGGAGGCCTGTCCTGCTCCCCCCACCTCAGGTCTGTGAGTCACAAACTTTTCACACCCCCTGCCAGCCAGCGGCTTCTCAACTTTCGTTGGCCTTAGGACTGACTTTTCAAGTTCTACTGACTGGAGAACAAGAATACATAGATTTGTTAAATAAATTGACAACGGAAACTCTAAGACATTAACTGCTAAACAAGGAAATGGCACAAAAAGGTGACTGTCAGAAAGACGAGATGTTTAAACAGGGAAAGAAAAGGGCTCCACCTCACTAGTAATTTTTAAATTCAAGTTGAAACACTAGCCCAGCTCTGGCTGATCACAGCAGCAGGAACTCGCACATGTGAATGCACATGATGGTGATTAGCTGAATAATAACAAACACGTCATTTGTCCGTTTAAAGCCATGATGCACTCATTTCATGTTAACATAAACAGTTTTTTCTAAGTAGGGAAACGAAGAGCATCGTTTTATATTTTTGCAATTCTCTGTAGTGCCTGATTTAGTAAAAGGCAGCTGGGTTCTCACTTCTGCTTCTGCATTCGGGAAACCCCAGCCTACACCCTGAGAACGCGAGGGAACGGGCCCAGAACTCAGGTTGGTGCGATTGCAGAGGTGGTTTCCAGCCCATGGGGTCCCCAGGCCACCCGGTGAGAACCCTGATGGATGGCCAAGCTCCAAGGGGTGCAGGTGAGGGGAGGGAGGTGACAGGAGGGGCTGGCAGGTTTTGGACCCGTTCTCTTAACCACACACGGACCCACGGAAGTCCCCCTCCCCCGCCAGGCAACTGGCTCCACGGAGAAACCCTGTGGTTAGTTGGCACTCACCCACCGTTGCCACCCACAAGGTTTTGAACTGGAGAATTTTTTCTAGGAGGAAACCATCGTAACCTGCAAAGATAGCAGTAGTGGTGGTTAGGCAAACGGTGGCTTCTAAAGCCCAATACTCTGCTGCCTAAAAATATAAAATAAAATAAAAGGGAAGGATGTGTTCATTACAAATGCAGCCTCCGGGTTTATTAAGAGAGAACACAAATGTAGAACCACGTGGCCTTCCGTGTGTTTTTGGAAGAAAATAACACATGTATAACCGGGAAACTGCTGATAATAATTGGTTATCTTTGGGGACATACAGAAACTTAAAGAATGTTTAACCTTCCAGCAATGAACAGCATATTGCGTACATGTGTTCACTGTACAACTGCATCTGGTCCTTAAAGACGGGGCTGCAAGCGGGGCTCCCGCGCGTTCCCTGCGGCCCCGGGGGAGCGCCCAGAGCCGCTTCTT
>NW_005370862.1:945221-967029 GCF_000412655.1 Myotis brandtii | reverse complement strand
AGCTGTCAGAGGGGGCGGGGGCCAGGGCGACCGGGCACCGGTGCGTGGCGCAGGGAACCCCAGTCGCCGACTTACAAACGGCTGCTTGACTCTTTGCTCTCAGAGTAGCGCGCCCTCCCCGCAACTCGCGTTTTCTGTTTCTGTTGTTTGATCCAGTGCATGGTCCTGCGGGGAAGAGCTGCTTGTTAAGTTTGCTTCCGCCTGACCTTCCCATTAGGATCGGTCGCCCATTCTCCTTAGAAAATGGGCCCGACAGGTCGCCTCGTGACCATCAAGAGGAGCGGGCTGGACGGCCCCCACTTTCCACTGAGCCTGAGCACCTGCTTGTTCGGGAGGTGAGCCCTGCGCACGCGTGAGACCTGAAGGCCCTAATCCCAAGTGAACAGGCCGGGCCTCGGCCCCTCCGCTGTCACCCTGGCTGGGGACTTCCCTGTACTGTCAACTCCAGGGAGCGGTTTATTACCAAACAGAATTTCAAGACAATGTTTCTATGTTAACTGGTGCTTCAGGCAAACATACGTGTTGAAATTGATTTGATGCACATGTTTAAATGGAGGAAAGTGTAGATGGTTGCAGTGCCCTGACTCACTTCTGTAGAAGACGGCCGTGTTCATCTGAAAACCCTGGGGACGCTGCCGAGCAAAGGAAGGAAGGAAGGAGGCTCCTGTCCGGCTAGTGTTGTGAGAGCTTCCCTGTTGCCTTCCTGTGTCACCCTGTGGGCGGTGCATGCATCCCTGAGCAGAGGTCGGGGTGCTGCCACCCGCCCGGCCTGTACCGGACAGTCCCCGCCAGGAAGCATTATGTGGCCTGAGAGGTCAGCAGCGTGAGGTTAAGAAGCACTCGGCTGGCTGCGGTGATCCCAGCTGGCAGTCTCCTGCCAAACGACTTCTCAGTGCTAATGAGACAGTCTCTCTTCCTGGAACTCTCTCTCACCTAAAGATCAAATCATCTTTCACTTAAAGTAGCTATTCACTTTTCATAGCTTTTCTAAAGAAAAAAAAAGTGTTTAAAAACATGTTGGATGGCAGTAACTGTGGTTATTATACAGCAACGATGAACGTTTTTATGCACGATTTTGTCATTTTGAAACCCATTAGTAAGTGTTTGGTCGTGGGACATGGGTGGGAAGAGAGATCTTAGACTCCAGAGGTTCAGGTTGAGAACAGAGATGAGAGTCTAGAGTTGTTCAAACTTATAAAACCCCGGGATGGTAACGGGGACCCCCAGCGGACCTCACCGAGGGCCTCTGATGGGTTTCTGCGGGTTTGGGAAGTCTCCCTCTCTGTGCTTCCTGCTGGCGCTAGCTTTTTGTGAAAAGACAAGTCAAATATAGAGAATGTGGGTTGTTTTTTTTTTGTTGCTTGCAGATTAGTATTTTTAGTGATAGACTTGTGCGTCTGTCAGTAAATGGACGATAGTTTTAAAACAGCAGTAACAAGCTCACAAGTAGTAGCATTTACTGTGTGCCAGGCAAATGATGACGTGCATAACTCATTTTATCCTCTGAAGAACACCATGATATAGGTGCTAATGTAATCCTGTTTTTGTCTATAGAGAAACAGGCACAGAGAGGTGCTGGCATAAAATACAGCACTTTTGGTGATGATTAAACCTTGAGCTATACATAACATTACAAGTGAACATAAACCTTTTTGTTGAAAAAAAAAAAAGCAGAGGATTAAAAGTAATTTTCATTCTCCAAACTGATGTAAAATATTCTTTTAGTTGGGTCTTATAAGCATAGATATCTTAGTAAAAGGCAAATCAATTTTATATTGTAACTAGAGGCCCGATGCACAAAATCTGTGCAAGGGCCTTGATCGCCGCTTTCTCTGGAAGGAAGAACATCCTATCTAATTAGCATATTACCCTTTTATTATTATAGATGTTTTCTAGTGTAATTATCTTTAAGTACTCTAAGTTTTAAAGATTTAAAATAGTTGCTTATAGAATACTTGTAAAAATTATTGGCAAAATCTAGAGAGCATTGATGTTTACCCAGTTTATTAGTTCTTTATGTCATTACATTTATAGATCAAACATAGAGTCAAATGCTGTTTTATTTTGAAACACTGATGTAATTTTTTTAAATGCAACAACCTAAAAAAAAAGTCTTCATTCTTTTCAATCAAGGGGCATTGAGTGTGACATTCGTATCCAGCTTCCTGTCGTGTCCAAACAGCACTGCAAAATTGAAGTCAATGACCAGAAGGTTAGTGGGGCTTGGGGGTCTATTTTAAAAAGTCTTCGCTTCACTAGTTACCTATGAATTACACATTTCCCCCTTTTTCTACTTTCAGGCAGTCTTGTTTAATTTCAGTGCCACAAACCCAACACAGGTGAATGGATCTGCTATCGACGGGCCCGTGCAACTCAAGCACGGGGATGTGATCACCATCATTGACCGCTCCTTCAGGTCAGTGGCAATAGGGGGCCTCCTGGCTCTCCAGGAGCCAGCCTTGCAGGCCTTCTGCGGTCTCCCTTAGGGTGGGTGAATGTCCAAGTGTTTGAGATGGACTTTCTCCGCGCTGATTCCTGATCTGAAATCACAGGGACATGTGCGGCCGACGTAATCCAGTTCAAGGATTTGAGAACCCATCATGCTGCCCGGGAGGGGTGACCTGGTCCTACGGGAGTTTCGCTTTATTGGAAGTGTTGAGACTCTGCAAACGTTTTTTAGTTTATTATTTTAAACTAAAAGATATTCATAGAGGAAGGTACAAAACAAGACAGGCGTGAACAGCCCTGTGGACATCACCTGTTATGGGCTGAATGCCCTCCCCCTCCCCCAAATGTATGTGTCGAAGTCCTCACCCTAGGACCTCAGATCGTGAGGCAGGGCTTTTAAAGAGGTGATTAAGGTAAAATGCAGCCGTTAGAACGGGCCCTAATCCGATCTGACTGGTGTCCTTAAAGCAGAGGAGATGAGGACACACAGAGAGAACCAGGGGAGCAGGTGCTCAGGGGGACAACTGTGTGTACAGGTGGCAAAGGGAAACCATAGCAAAGCGAGAAGCCAGCCCCAGAGGAAACCAACCCTGCCGACACCTTCACCTTGGACTTCTAGCCTCCAGAACAGTGAGACAAGAAATTGTTGAAGCCACCCAGTGTGTGGTGTTCTGTTACAGAAGCCCGAGCAAACTAATCCACCACCTACAGCATACTCAGAAGATGTCTGAAGCTTCTTTCACACAACTTCTAATCTCTGCTTATTTCTCTGACCTCGCTTTCTGATCTCACGAAAGTCTGGGGTTTTACTGCGTAAGCCTGCATCCCTAACCACCGTGCTTTTGTCTGTCTATTAAACTCTATCAATTTGTAATAATGATGGACATATTTGTAACTGATTTCTTCCCTCATGGTGGTGGCATTCAGTGCATGGACGTCCTCACTGCATGAGTATTTCTTTGAAATAATATAGGGCGTCCCAAAATTCACGCAAGATTTGCAATTGAATTGAATTGCAAATCTTGCGTGAATTTTGGGACACCCTATATATACAGTTACCTACACAATCTATTCACTCTGGATGGACGTGTGAGTAACTTCATGTTTGAAATGTGTGGGGGTTTGCTTTGTGATTCCATAGGGTTAACTTTTTGCTAATCTGTGTTTGAAAAGAAGGTGTGTTCTTCAGCTGTTGGGTGCAGTGTTCTGTCTATGGTCTGTGCCCATTAGGTTCAAATTCTAGAATCACAGTCGTTCCCTCCCCCCCGATTCTTAGCTACTGCAACCGGCGACTGAAAATCACACATCGAGGGCATTTTGTTTTTCGGCTCTTGTCAGTGTCCTTTCTGTGCTTGGTGGCTCTGCTCTCCATGTGTTTAAGTTTAGAGTGATCCGGTGGGTGAGGCTCTATCGTGTGTCATCTTGACGTGTTCTGTGCCTTTAGTAGTGCTTTTGATTAGGATTGCACACTACTTTTTTTTAATCACATACTTTGAACTTTTCACAATCCTTAGGTTGAGGTTGTCTCTTGGAACCAGCTGTTAGGGGCACGTTGGTTATCATCAGTCTCGTTGTGGTTTTGCTTGGTCTCTGAGAACAATGTTTGTCTGTTTTTTCTGCGTTGGCGTAGCCTCTCCAGCCCTCTTCTGGTTGCTGTTTGCAGGTATACCTTTCCCACCCTTTTACTGGCATCCTGTTTGTGTCTTTGAATCTAAGTTGTGTCTCTTGAAGAGATGGGTAGTTGGATCATTTTTCACCCATTTTGCTGAGCAGAGCTCTGCCTTCACTGTGGTCTTTGTTAAATACTGTCTCCTGGCATCCGGTCATTTCTTTTACTCTGCTTGTTGTGAATTTGCTTCATTTTTAAAGGGCATGTTTATTGGCTAGAGAGCTCTAGGTAGGAAGTATTTGATGTGAAACCGAGGCCAGAACTATTTCCCCAAAAGGAGCTGCTGTTCAGGTTCACATTACTTGAGATGGTTGACTCCCTCCTCCAGTGAGTCGGAAGCGGGTCTTAGGAAGAGGACTGGATCCAGAGCTCTGCTCCCTGAGAAACCATCCCAGAATCCTCGCTGCTCCCGATGGCACTCAGGTGGCATCTAAGTTTGAATCAGGCCCTTTCACCAGGTATCCAGGTTCTGTCTGCCTTTTAAGCAGCTGTTCTGTGATGTGGAGCCCGCGGTTTTGTGAGGACAACGATGCGTCTTGCTGGCTATCTCTCATCTTCATGCAACGTGCCTGCCTCTGTTCAGACACAGGTGGAATAAGTGGGGGCTGAAGAGATCAGAGTGCTTTCAAGGTAGCACATAGCTCTAGTCTCTGCAGGAAGTGACGTCACAGAGGTTCAGGCATCGGCCGCCCCTGGCTTCCTGGTTAGCCTTCCAAGCCATCGGTTGATTTCCTTGAACGTAAACTAGCGGACACCGATTCTGTTCCCACTGCAGTAGGTCCGCACATAGCAGGTACTCAGGGAGTGTGAATCATACAGGCTGGTCAGTGTTTAGAAATTAATCCGGGTGCCCAACCTCGGACTCTGGTGTTCCGAAAGAAAATCGAGGCAATCAACTCTAAATTTATTTCCAGGAATAGGGTAACATCTTGAAGTTTGCTCCTTATTCCTTGGATATTAATCAGATACTCAGGCTACAGGTCAGTAATCTGAATATGTGTCTGTGATTCTATGCACTTCAGGTATGAAAGTGACAGTCATCAGAACGGAAGCAAGTCAACTGAATTTCCAGGACAAAGACGTGAACAGGTGACGGGGTGGGGTGGTATCAAACTTTGGGCTCTGATTCTTTTGCATGAAGATAGGAAATCATTTATGTGCACCCTGATGAACAGTTTCTAACTGGTGACGTACCAGTTAGAAGAGGAGAGTGTAACCAACGTATTAAAACAAGGTGAATTTAGATTACTTTTTTTTCAATCCTCATCTAAGGATGTTTTCATTGATTTTTTTTTTTTTTTAATGAGAGGTAGGGGAAGAGAGAGAAACATCAATATGAGAGAGAAACATCAATCGATTGCCTACCATACGAGCCCCAACTAGGAAACAACCAGGGATCAAACCCACAACCTAGGTATGTGTCCTGACCGGGAATCGAACCTGCGATCTTTTGGTTTATGGGACGATGCTCCAACCAAGTGAGCTACCCAGGCAGGGCAAATTTTACTTCATTTTTATGTAGTCATAAATGTCTTGATCAAGTTCAGCTTGGAAATTAGAAACTGGCCCTTCCCATGGGAAGTTTGAGAAGCAACATGTTAGATATCAAGAAATTGGAAATCGATTAAATAAAGAAGTTAAATTATTTGCCTTTGGATATATTTTGTGATATCCCCACCCCCTTAATTATTCAGATGATATATTTTTCTCCTTCT
This sequence comes from Myotis brandtii, assembly GCF_000412655.1. NCBI lineage: Eukaryota > Metazoa > Chordata > Mammalia > Chiroptera > Vespertilionidae > Myotis > Myotis brandtii. The sequence goes on along the minus strand of NW_005370862.1, from coordinate 961,197 downwards.
TGGAAACAATACTGGACTTTATATCTTAAATACATGTCATCCTGTGGTTGCTCCTCGGCCTCTAAAACATTCTCTGGCAGCACTGTCAGGGGTCCAGGTGGGTGTGCTGGGGCTGGTCCTGTGCCCCGAGTGGGTAGTGTCTGCCTTAACTTCTGGGCTCAGACACACCCTAGGTGTCTGCCAGCCAAGAGCACACAGGTCCTGTGACGGTTTCTGGTGAAACCGGGTATAAAGTCAGTAATTCTGTGCCTTCGGTAGGTTCACGGGTACTGAGTGTCGGTGACGTTTAAGTTTAACTTCCTTCAGATGATGAAGGAAAAGAAGTCTGAGGAAGTTATAACAACTCACACGCACCCCATGGCTATATTTTTAAAATCAACTAAGAAATACTTGTATCTGAGCAGGAGCACCTGCGAGTCTCAGACTCATTTCTCCATTTCCCAAAGTCATATATGGACAGTTAGGCAAAGATGCTCATCGATAGACAGGATATTTTCATGAACTTGGCTGTCGGTTTCGGAAAAGGCACTAAATGGCTGTTCACTCTTTACCAATTCACAGGCATCTCCGAGTCGTGTCTCAAGGTCTAGCTTTTCTTCCAACCCCGGTAAGTAGTTTTTCATTCGTTCCAGATCTGCAAGGCCAGTTATCTTAGCATAATGACAAGGAGGGGACACCAATGTCACACATGTCCGACGTCCAGGCTCAGGCAGACCCCGAGTTAACTTTCTTCTCCAGTCATGTGGGGGCTTATTGGAGAATCCACACGTAAAGAAATTGTCTTGCTCAGCTGTCTGCTGAATTCTGAGTGGAATAATAGCATTTTATCTCAGATTAGTTACAGGAGACTAATGGGATTTACTTATTTGGATCAGATCATAATATTAGTATCGGAATACTGTTCTTACCCACAGGGGACACTCAGTAACGTGTAGGCTAAGTGAAGAGCTAGGTGATAAGGTGGTTTGAAACAGTTGTAAGATTTGAATACTGCCCACGTTAACCATTGAGAACATCTGGAACTTGTTTCTTATTTCATATCTCGCTGTCAAGATGGGAAAGTTCAAGATCCCAGTGCTGCCCGCTCACAAGTCACTGAAGAGGGTGGCTCAGGAGGGCCCCCGGAGCGCAGGGAGCGTGTCGGGGCGACCCGCACCCCCTCGCGCGGCTCCGAAGGTCCCACTACCAAAGGCACAGCAGATGTTCGTTCCTCGGAGCCCCCTGGAGATAACCAGGGAAACGCAGCCGGGCCCCCTGCTGGGGGGTTCGGAGCAGGTTCCCGTGTGACCGCCGGGAGCTGGAATGGGGGACAGGGTCTGGAGAAGGACGGAGAGAATGAGTCTCCCTTCCGGAAGCTCTACGAGTCTATGAAGGAAGAGTTAGATGTGAAATCAGAGACTGTTCTACAGAATCGTAGGAAATCGGGAGCACGGGGTCATCGTGCATCAGAAGCCGAGAGCGCCGGCGGTTCACAGAGCGCGACTCAACCACGGGTCTCGCCCAAGTCCAGGCGGAGATCTGGTCAGAGCAGCCAGACGGAGGCAGAGAGAGCGGGTGAGGGGCCGGGTCAGACTCTCGAGGCCACCGCGAGTCCCAGCATCCCCCACACAGAGATGAGCAAAGCCAAGACCCCAGTCCAATGTTCACAGCCCAGTTCCTCCCGGAGACGCCGGAGTGGAGACCTGAGTGTCACCCCTGGGGGTGAACCTGTGAGTCTGCAGCAAAGCGAAGACCTCGGGGCAGGCAGTGCTGCGTCTGCTCCCAGGAGGCTCTCAGCCAGACAGCAAACACCCGCTAAAGGAGAAAGCGCTGGCCACCTTGGAAACACAGCAGAAAAAGTCTTTTCCAGAAAAAGGAGAAGGAGCCTGTCTCCCAGTGTCGGCATTCTCACCACAGGAACAGACATTCCAAAGCAGACCCTGCTCTCCCCGCTGCTGGTCCCCGCGGAGCGGAAGGTTCCGGGCCTCAGTGCAGTGGATGTCAGCAACGTTGGCGATTCCCTTAGTAAGTTTATTTCACTTTAAATTCATTTTCCCCCGAATGTTCACACGTACCTGTGACCTGTGTCTAGGTATGAATTTGTGACACCGCCTTTCTAAAATAACAGTTCGCTCTGTGGCAGAGGAGCCAGGGGACTAAGGGGACAGGCAGGCATCCGTGTCCCTTGTCCACGCCGAGAGCTTTGTCCTGAAGACCTGGCTAAGGGGACAGGGAGTGTCTGGAGGTTTGGGTTGTTAGAGAAGGACCGACATAGCAGGGGCTGAAGGCTGCTCCGAACATGCTTGGTTCTATTCCAGCCACAACCTAGACAGGAGAATGAGCAGCATCGCTTTGCCCAGGCAGCTCCATTCTGAGGGACAAGCATCTGTGTCCTATGGGCTTGATCCAAGTCAGCGGCAATCCCTTGGGAAGCTGTTGTTATAGGGTGGCCCTCGGGTATTTGTTCCCACGAGCTGCTGTGCCGGGCGCTGTTTGGGGAGCTTTCCCGACATCCACACTTTGACCCTCCGTGCCTGCAGCAGGAGCGCCCAGCAGGAGCGTCCGCAGGCCAGGTGGTGGAGCTAACGGGCAGTTCTCTCTGTTCTGCAAGTGAGGACACTGACAGCCTAATGCCCCCAGTGAGTGGCGGAGGCAGGGCCTCTGTGGCCCCCGTGGCTCCTGGGCAGCCTGCCCTTTGCAGGGTCTCCAGGCGTCTGACGCAGCCCTGACCACTCAGGTTGTGCTTCTGCAGGGTGCTTGGTGCAGAGCCGTGCAGGTCTGTAAAACGAGACCTCCAGGCTCACGGTGTTGATTGCTGGTTTGTAAAGATGGCGGAGTGGGGGGGGGGGGGGGAAGGCTGGGGTCCCGTGAATTGCTGGGGTCCCGTGAATTGCCTGTGAGAGTCACCTGCAGAACTTTCCGGGCTTGTTCTACTCACCGTGCAGGTCCAGGTGAGGCCCCAGCATGTGTCTTTTGGGAAAGTTTTCTCGGGTCACTGCTAAAGCACCATCTCCATCAGCCCCGGCTCCGCGGTGAGCGCCCCTGTGTCAGGCCGATCCCCTTAGGAAGCTGTGTCCAGGCAGCAGTTTTCAGCGTTTTAAAGAACATCTCTGTACTGTCGAGTTGGGCCAGGCGTTTTGATGGTTTGGCCTCCATCTGTCGTTTGCTCTTGAAGCACCTTTAGCTTCCCTGGCATCACCAGAGAATGAAGGTATTTCGGCATCAGGAGTCACTGGTTTGTCTTTAAGATCAGTTGGAAACAAGTCATAAATACTAGGATGGTTTTGCATTCCCTTTCCCGTTTGCATTCATTCCTTTAGATAAGACTGAGGGGAAGCCCTTAAAAAGAAGGCGGGTCTCCTTTGGGGGTCATCTGAGACCTGAATTATTTGATGAAAACTTACCTCCTAATACACCTCTCAAAAGAGGAGAAACGCCGATGACAAGACGCTCTCTGGTCACCCACACGCCACCCGTCCTGAAGAAAATCATCAAGGTACGTTCCCTGGCTGGCATTCACCCTCCTGTCTGATGGCTCACTTCCGGTACCTTCTCTCTCCTAGCTGCTCCCACGAGTAGAATTACAATTACACCTTCTCCTTTCTAACATAAAGTAACAATAAAAAGTCTAAACGAGCTTTTTCACCCGGGTGTTGCAAACAAACACTTGGTTTCTCCCCGCGGCTGGGAGGTGGCCACACACAGGCGAGTGCCCGCGGGTCGTCCTGCACAGCCTCCTGCCGGCCGTCTCCAGGGCCAGAGGGCCACTCTGGGGTCACAGTGACAACTCCAATGAGAAGAGTCCGGGGACATCAGGACACATGAGCACAGGGCGGCTGCTTGTTCTCCAGGAGTGTAAGGCGAAAGGGAACGCTTGGGTGGCAGCACACTGCGATTCTCACCATCAGCTGCTTAGAGCTGCAATCAGCTCACCTTCCTCAGGGAGGCTGGGCTTTCATTGCTGCTCATACGCAGAGGCACACAAGGGGTGTGTGGCCTCTTCCCGTTTTACACTGGCTCCCGGAGAGCAGCCTCCTTTCCCGCAGAGACCTCAGGTGGCCGCACACCCACAGGTGCCTTCGCTGGGGTTCAGGGCACAGCCCCGGCCTCTCCTTGGGCGGTTCCCTCCATCTTTCCTCCTGAAACACCCCAGGGAAGGCTGGTCTGCTGCTTTTTTTCTCTTTCTTTTTCCTTAAATGGTGGGGGACAGACTCTCACCCCCACCTTGGTCTTGACAGTGGGTGAAATGTTTCGGTGCTTCAAGATTTAAACAGGGAAAATTCTTGGGGTGTGTCTATTCCAATCCACTTTTATTAAAATTTTTCGAGAATTGGGGAGCAGTACGAAGACTTTCCTATGACCACCAGACGTGCTTGTTTCTGGTTTGTGGGGGTTCTTGTGCTTTGAAACAGTGTCAGTTCTTACTCGGGGCTTCCACAGTCCTCACAGCGGTTACAGAGGTGCCGAGTTTGTAGGAAGCTAACTTGGGAGCGTTTCCATCTCGCCAGGAACAGCCTCCGCCATCAGAAAAGGGAGGATCTTCAGAAATCCGTTTGGAAGTGACCGCGCAAAACATGTTTACGAGCTCCCCAGCGCACAGTCCTCCGAAAACGTCTCCACTTGCAAATGATGGTCGCCGGCGGTCCCTCAAATCGCCTGCCTCGAGTGGCAGCAAATCTCCACATCAAACAGATGCTCCTCAGAGGGGAGGGAGGCGGAGCAGCAGCGGGCCTGCCAGGAGGGCCTCCATGGACCGCAGCCAACATGGAATCCTGCAGACGATCCACTCCCGGCGGAGGAGCGGAGCCTCGGAAGCCAATTTGATGGGTTAGTGTTGTGGGAACGCGTATGTTTCGGGGTGAATTTTCTCACCGCTGCCAGCGCTGGGAAGTTTCACCTCCTTTTCCTTTTGACAGTGGCGAGATCGTGGGCAGACGTCGTGAAACTTTGTGCCAAACAAACGCAAACTAAAGTCGTGAGACACGGTCCTCCAAGACCGCCGAGCAAAAGGCAGAGAAGAATGAACACCCCAAAGGTCTGTGTCCACAGTGCATGGCCGCTACCCGTCATGCTCTCCGGAGTTACCTTCCGAGCGGCTGTGCTTTGACATTCCGTGCTCTCTTGCCTTTCTTCCAGAAGCCTCTGGGCAGTGTTCACAACGAGTTCAGTACAGGCCACGCCGCCTCTCCCTGCACCATCGTGATAGGGAAAGCTCACATCGAAAAGGTCACCGTGCCAGCTCGGCCCTACAGAATGCTGAACAACTTCGTGATCAACAAAAAAATCGAATTTAATGAAGACCTTTCAGGTAAAATCATAGGCATGTCTCTCTTTTTTTAAAATATATTTTATTGATTTTTTACAGAGAGGAAGGGAGAGGGAGAGTTAGAAACATCGATGAGAGAGAAACATCGATCAGCTGCCTCCTGCACACCTCCTACTGGGGATGTGCCCGAAACCAAGGCACATGCCCTTGACCGGAATCGAACCTGGGACCTTTCAGTCCGCAGGCCGACACTCTATTCACTGAGCCAAACCGGTTAGGGCTAGGCATGTCTCTTTTAACCACCGCCCTTAGCTCTGGGAGGATGTGGATGGGTGTCTGTCTGCAGAGGGGGACAGGAGACCAAACGATCCAGTCAACTTCTTGGGGTCAGGATGGTCCAGGACGAGAAAGCTGCATCTGGGAACAGGGACGGGCCCCCGGCACCTTGGGGATCACGTGTCCTGTGTGAGGCAGGCATGCCAGGCAGATGCACACCTTTACCTCAGCACAGGTGTAAATAAAGCTGGAAGCTGCTCTCGGGAAGGAGACCCTCTTGCTCTTATAATTGCCCCTTCCCTGCACTTATACGAAGCAATTTCCCAGAGTTGGAGCAACTGGTGTGAGCAATGTTTTGCTTCAAGAGTTCCTTTTTTTCATGTCGCTTAACTGTTTCACGAATCAAAGGACTGTGAAGAAGTTTTCTTTAAGCGTGAATAATGTTGAGCCAATATTGCCATTCTCGTTAGAAGAATCCTTATGATGGTTGCAGATTTGAACCATGACCAGACCCAGGGTTAGGGTTTCATGCCACCAAGTTGGACCAGTGGTTCCCACTTTGGATACTTGTGGAGGGAGATGAGGCTTTAGCCTGTTAGGTGGGCTCTTTTATTTATTTCAGGGCAGGTTGTAACATAGAAGAGTTGTCCTCTGAAAAGATGGGGATGTTATTACCTGACAGTACTAAAATGGGCAGCCCTATGTCATTTTTAAAGTTGGTGGACGTTTCACTTGTACATAATTAGTATTCAGAGCTGCATAACCTCGGGCATTTTGAAGGCAGCACAAGGTCACTAGGTCTCTGGGTGCCTGGCAGGGCAGGCAGTGAGGGCGGCCGCCATCCACCGGCCAGTGCTCAACTGGGCACAACGTCGGGAGACAGACAGCTTCCTTTGCTCGCTTTTCTTTCCAAAGGGAAAGGCAAAGAAGCGGGAGCACCTATGAGATTTTACCGTCCTATCACTCTCTTTTAACAAAATGATTTTATTATTATTAATGTATCTCCTTCTCCCCTGAGACCCTCTCTCCCATGAGTTCTAGGGTGTGATTCCTCGGTCGTGTGTAGGGACTGACATGGTTGTTTGCATATATAAGAGTGATCTGTTTGTTCATTGTTTTTTCCACTATTTCCATATAACAGGGTTAACTGAAATGTTCAAGACCCCAGCAAAAGAGAAGCCACAAACAATGAACATAGGTCCCACCACTTTTTCAAGTTCAGAGGACTTGCTTGGGAAAAAGTTTCAAGCACTTGATTCAGAAGAAAAAGCTCTGCTCTGCACCCCAGGAAAGTTTGGTTGGTTTACTTTTTTTTTTTTTCTAACTCTTTTGATGTCTTCCATAGAACTGTAGATGGGGGTGTTGTTGTTTGTAACAGATATTGTATTATTTCTCTACAACAGGTACTCATGATAAGATACCATTTCCAGCTTCTCTGTTCTATTGCTTTTAGGGGAAATCCCTATCCCTGGTTGAACCCGCACTGGCATTCAGTGACTTGAGTGGAAAGGAATATGCCTTTAATAATCAAACTACCTGTGAACACGTTTGCCTTCTTCATTATAAGTAAAGAGGGTGATAAGCAGAAAAGTGTAATCTCTCTCACCATACTTATATGTAAATTACTCAAACTCACAATAATTGCACATTGCCCAAATGTGAGTGTGAGATGGGAGGCATGCGTCTGTCTTGCTCTCATTTTGTACCACGTTGTGTTTTAGAGTGAGCTCCTTGCTACATTGAAAATGCTTCCATAGGTAAAAAGTAGATGTTTCCAGTGTGACGTGGACACTAACTGGATGTTTCAGCCATATTATTGCATTGGTGGTTCAAAAAGGAAACAGCTGTTTCTCATGTTTGAAGAAAACAGGTCATTGAGATATGGCGGGGCAGCCTTTAGAAGACCCTGCTTTGGGAATTTTCTTCCTGATCTAATCCCTGTGGATTCTAACCACCACCTATGTATGAGCCCACTGTATACCACCAAATACCATTATTCTTAAACGTGCATGGTTCATATGTCAGACAGATTTATAACCACACAAGCAGATTCATATTGTTAGTAAGGTGGAGAGGAGGGTGAATTATTGCCTCATACACAATATTTCCTGAGGGTAAAATACCAAATTGGTCACAACACAATGAAGAGAATATATTTATTGTGCTTTTTTTTCCTTATAGGAGAAAATGTGTTCCTCAGGGCTCAGAATGCACCAGAAGAGCCATGGGATAAACAGTCTTCAAGCCCAGCCTTAACACAACAGTATGTTACAGTAAATGGAAATATGAAAACCCCACGATCTGAGACAGAGCCTCCGAAGGCGGCATCCAGTACAAACAAATCCAGGAGGTCCGTGGAGCTCAGAAATATACAGGTGACAAGTACAGAATGTGAAAAGGATGACAAAGAAGTCGACACTGTTCAGAACATCTTGGGAAGATGTCTGAGAAAATCATCAGTACAAGCACAACTACCAGAGGGAGAGATGAAGGAAAGGGAAAGATCCTTTGAAACATGTAAGAAAAATATTGAACCTAAAGAAAATTCTGAAAAACTGATCACTGTGAGGAGATCAAGAAGATCATCAGAGCTGAAATGTACACCAAGAGCAGGCCTGATCCCCATCCAGAGATTGCAAGAGACAGAATCCAAGGAAGACTTGGAGGGCATCCACAGTTTCCTCCAAAACCCAAGTCATGCTGAGGAACCAGTGGATACAGAAGCCAAAACCATACTGATGCACTGCAAATCTCCACTACCAGTCAGCACACCAACCAAGGTGAACACACGTATCAAGACTCCTTCCCAAAGAGTGAACATAGAAGATCTCTCAGACCTCAGGAAGCCCACACAAACCCCAGGAGACACAACTGATACACAAAAAGAACAAGCAGGTGGTGAAAAAAGCATGAAAGAATTTAAGGAAGCTCCAGAACAGAAACTGGATTCATCAGAAAATGTAACTAGAAGCAGGAGGAGGTCAAGAACACCCAAGAGGAAGGTTCAACCCATAGAAGACCTGGCGGGCTTCAAAGAGCTCTTCCAAACACCAAATCACATCGCAGAAACAGTGATTGATGACAAAACCACCAAAACACCCTGCAAATCTCCAAAACCAGAACCAGTCAGCACACCAATCAGCACAAAGAGACGTTCCAGGACACCTCTGGGGAAAATGGACGTGGAGGAAGAGCTCTCATCACTCAGGAAGCCAACACCAGGGGATACCACACACTCACACAGAGAGCCAGAAGGTGATGATAAAAGCACTGAGTTATTTAAGGAAACTCCAAAGCAGGAACTGGACTCCACAGAAAATGTAACTGGAAGCAGGAGGCGGTCAAAAACCCCCAAGAGGAAGGTTCAACCCATGGAAGACTTGGTTGGCTTCAAAGAGCTCTTCCAAACACCAAATCACATCACAGAAACAGTGATTGATGACAAAACCACCAAAACACCCTGCAAATCTCCAAAACCAGAACCAGTCAGCACACCAACCAGCACAAAGAGACGTTCCAGGACACCTCTGGGGAAAATGGACGTGGAGGAAGAGCTCTCATCACTCAGGAAGCCAACACCGAGACCAAGGGAAACCACACACTCGCACAGAGAGCCAGAAGGTGATGATAAAGGTATCACAGCATTTAAGGAAACTCCAAAACAGAAACCGGACTCAGCAGGAAATGTGATTGGGAGCAGGAGGAGGTCAAGAACACCCAAGAGGAAGGTCCGACCCATAGAAGACCTGGCTGGCTTCAAAGAGCTCTTCCAAACACCAATTCACATTGCAGAAACAGTGACTGATGATAAAATAACTAAAACACCTTGCAAATCTCCAAAATCAAAACCAGTCATCACACCAACCAGCTCAAAGAGGTGTTTCAGGACACCTCTGGGGAAAGTGGATGTGCAGGAAGCGCTCTCAGCACTCAGGAAGCCAACACCGAGACCAGGGGAAGCCACACATTCGCACAAAGAGCCAGAAGGTGATGTTAAAAGTGCCGAGTTCTTTAAGGGAACTCCAAAGCAGGAACTGGACTCAGCAGAAAATGTAACTGGAAGCAGGAGGCGGTCAAAAACACCCAAGAGGAAGGTTCAACCCATGGAAGACTTGGTTGGCTTCAAAGAGCTCTTCCAAACACCAATTCACATCACAGAAACAGTGACTGATGACAAAATCACTGAAACACCCTGCAAATCTCCAAAACCAGAACCAGTCAGCACACCAACCAGCACAAAGAGACGTTCCAGGACACCTCTGGGGAAAGTGGATGTGCAGGAAGAGCTCTCATCACTCAGGAAGCTGACACCGAGACCAGGGGAAACCACACAGTCACACAGAGAGCCAGAAGGTGAGGATAAAGATATCAAAGCATTTAAAGAAACTCCAAAACAGAAACCGGACTCAGCAGAAAATGTAACTGGAAGCAGGAGGAGGTCAAGAACACCCAAGAGGAAGGTCCAACCCATAGAAGACCTGGCTGGCTTCAAAGAGCTCTTCCAAACACCAATTCACATCGCAGAAACAGTGACTGATGACAAAACCAAAACACCCTGTAAATCTCCACAACCAGAACCAGTCATCACTTCCATCAGCATGACAAGACGACTCAGGACACCTCTGGGGGAAATGGATGTGGAGGAAGAGCTCTCAGCTCTCAGGAAGCCAACACCAGGGGAAACCACACACTGGCACAGAGAGCCAGAAGGTGATGATAAAGGTACCACAGCATTTAAGGAAACTCCAGAACAGAAACTGGATTCTGCAAAATATGCTACTGGAAGCAGGAGGAGGTCAAGAACACCCCGGAGGAAGGTCCAACCCATAGAAGACCTGACTGGCTTCAAAGAGCTCTTCCAAACACCACATCAGATCATAGGAACAGTGACTGATGATAAAATAACTAAAACACCCTGCAAATCTCCAAAACCAGAACCAGTCAGCACACCAACCAGCACAAAGAGACGTTCTAGGACACCTCTGGGGAAAGTGGACGTGCAGGAAGCGCTCTCAGCACTCAGGAAGCCAACACCGAGACCAGGGGAAGCCACACATTCACACAAAGAGCCAGAAGGTGATGTTAAAAGTGCCAAGTTCTTTAAGGGAACTCCAAAGCAGGAACTGGACTCAGCAGAAAATGTAACTGGAAGCAGGAGGCGGTCAAAAACACCCAAGAGGAAGGTTCAACCCATAGAAGACCTGGCTGGCTTCAAAGAGCTCTTCCAAACACCAATTCACATCGCAGAAACAGTGACTGATGACAAAATTGCTAAAACACCCTGCAAATCTCCAAAATCAGAACCAGTCAGCACACCAATCAGCACAAAGAGACGTTCCAGGACACCTCTGGGGAAAGTGGACATGGAGGAAGAGCTCTCATCACTCAGGAAGCCAACACCGAGACCAAGGGAAACCACACACTCGCACAGAGAGCCAGAAGGTGATGATAAAGGTATCACAGCATTTAAGGAAACTCCAAAACAGAAACCGGACTCAGCAGAAAATGTAACTGGAAGCAGGAGGAGGTCAAGAACACCCAAGAGGAAGGTCCAACCCATAGAAGACCTGGCCGGCTTCAAAGAGCTCTTCCAAACACCAGATCACACAGTAGAACCAATGACTGATGACAAAACCACTAAAATATCCTGCCAGTCTCCACAACCGGAACCAGTCATCACTTCCACCAGCATGACGAGACCACTCAAGACACCTCTGGGGAAAGTGGATGTGGAGGAGGAGCTCTCAGCTCTCAGGAAACCAACACCAGGGGAAACCACACACTCGCACAGAGAACCAGAAGGTGATGATAAAGGTATCACAGTATTTAAGGAAACTCCAAAACAGAAGCCCGACTCAGCAGAAAATGTAACTGGAAGCAGGAGGAGGTCAAGAACACCCAAGAGGAGGGTCCAACCCATAGAAGACTTGGTTGGCTTCAAGGAGCTCTTCCAAACACCAGATCACATCATGGAATCATTGACTGATGACAAAACCACCAAAATACCTTGCAAATCTCAAAACCCAGAACCAGTCATCATGCTAACAGGTAGAAACAGACGTGTCAAAGCACCTCAAGGCAAAGGGGTTGTAGGAGATGAGGTCTCGGCTCCCAGGAAGCCCACACGCGCACCGGGGAAAACCACAAGGTCCCACAGGCCACCAGAGGCTGCTGATAAAGATACCAAATTGTTGAGGGAAATTCCAGAAGAGAAATCGGACCCTGCAGAAAATGTAACTGGAAGCAAGAGGAGGCCGAGAACACGTAAGGAAAAGGCCCAGCCCCTAGAAGACCTGGCTGGCCTCAAAGACGAACCAGAGACTGTTGTCAAAACCACTGAAATGCCCTCCAAATCTCCACAGCCAGAAGCAGTCATGCCAGCGCGCAGGAAGAGGCAGGTCAAGGCCCCTCCCGGGAAGGTGGACGTGGAGGAGGAGCTCTCAGCTCCCAGGAAGCCCACACGGACGTCAGCGAAAACCACGAGGTCCCGCAGAGCAGCAGAGGTTGCTGATAAAGATATCAAATTGTTGAGGGAAATTCCAGAAGAGAAATCGGACCCTGCAGAAAATGTAACTGGAAGCAAGAGGAGGCCGAGAACACGTAAGGAAAAGGCCCAGCCCCTAGAAGACCTGGCCGGCCTGAAAGAGCCCTTCCAAATACCAAGTCACACAGAAGAACCAGAGACTGTGGTCAAAACCACTGAAATGCCCTCCAGATCTCCACAGCCGGAAGCAGTCTTGCCAGCGCGCAGGAAGAGGCAGGTCAAAGCCCCTCCCGGGAAGGTGGACGTGGAGGAAGAGCTCTCGGCTCCCAGGAAGCCCACACGGACGTCAGCGAAAACCACGAGGTCCCGCAGAGCAGCAGAGGTTGCTGATAAAGATATCAAATTGTTGAGGGAAATTCCAGAAGAGAAATCGGACCCTGCAGAAAATGTAACTGGAAGCAAGAGGAGGCCGAGAACACGTAAGGAAAAGGCCCAGCCCCTAGAAGACCTGGCTGGCCTCAAAGACGAACCAGAGACTGTTGTCAAAACCACTGAAATGCCCTCCAAATCTCCACAGCCAGAAGCAGTCATGCCAGCGCGCAGGAAGAGGCAGGTCAAGGCGCCTCCCAGGAAGGTGGACGTAGAGGAAGAGCTCTCAGCTCCCAGGACATCAGGGAAAACCACGCGGTCCCACAGAGAACCAGTAGACATCAAGGTATTCAAGGAATCTCCAAGGCAGAAACTGGGTCCTGCAGAAAACACCGAGGGCAGCAAACGCCAGCTAAGATCACGGAAGGGAAAGGCCCAGCCCCCAGAAAGCCCAGCCCGCTGCCAACAACCCTTGCAAAGCTCAATTCAGGATGAGGAACTGGGCATAGGAGCTGAGAGCGTTAGAACTCCAACGCAAGCACCCGGCCAAAGCAAACCTGCAAAGCCCAGAAGAGTCCTCTGGGCCCTGGACGTAAAGCCCGTGGAAGACCAGGTGGGCAGCAGAGACCCTGTAAAATCCCAAAGGGGGAGCAGCGTTTCCCTGCCCCCCAAGAGGAAGCGTGAAGATGGAAGTCCCACCAGAATGAGGAGGCTGCGCACTAGCACACGAGCACAGGATCCTGCAGAGGAGAAGCCGCCAGCGAAGAGACAGCGGGCAGCTCCCCAAGAGAGGCGTGAGCCGCCTGAACCCCTGGGCGTGAAGAAGAGGTGGGGAGCTTTGGCAGAAAGCAAGGAAGACATGCCCAGCGAGGACATGAAAACTAAGAATAGGGGCCGGAGAGCACCGGGAGCGACCTCCCCAGGCAAGGTGAGGATGGCTGCTGCATAGTGACTGGTTGGTGCTCTGGGGGGACACGTTCTCCGTTTCCGCATAATTGGTAGATCGGAAGGAAACCTGAGTTTATGTGGGTGCTCCTTCCGGAAGGGTCTGCCATGAGTGCTGAGTACCTGCGGGCCCAGCGGAGAATCTTTTGGGCACCTCTAGAGGGACTAGGCTAATTTGGGAGAAATACAGCTAAAGTTATCACTGCAGATTTTGACAAGATTTTTCTCAGGGACTGAATGAGTTGTGTTCATCCTCAAAGACGTAGAGAGAAGGGATGAGGCCAAGGGCAGAAAATGTAACTGGCAGCTCGGCCTGTTCAGACCCCACAGCCAGGAGTGCGGTACCTAACCAGTTAGAACCCTGTCCGGGAGGGATGTCCTCAGCAGAATGTAACTGTCAACTGTCAAGGTTTTCAGTCGAGCGGCCACTCCTTAGGGAGAGGAGATTGGGGACTTCCGGCAGCAGGTTTCCCGGTTCTGCCTTAGCCGTCCTTGAAGCCGGGGGAGTTCATTTACTGCCCATGTTAGGGGCGTGTTCCTGTGGTGCCCTGTGATGCCTGTAACCAGACCTCACATATATGACACTGTGACTGAGGTTTATACCAAACTCCTTATGGTTTATCAGTAGAGGTGGTGATTTCTCCAAAGGAAAAAGCAGTTATCTTAGGTTACTGGCGTTTTAGAAGATTAACCCATGTAAAACGTTCAGATGAGCTTCCCTCTGAGTTCAGTTTGGGTTTTTCCTCTATGTTGGGTGTTCAGATCTGCATCACTTACTCTTGGCACTTTGTGGATGTCTTTTCCGTTTTTTAGGAAATGTCGCTGCGTTGCAGACTCCCCAATAAAGCCAGCAGTGCTGAGCGGACACCTGAGGGTCTCCTAACAGCGGACAAGGTGAAAACAAAGAGGAGTGGGAAGAAGCCCGTGACTGCCTCCCCGGAGGCCGAGAGCCAACCCCCAGAAGATGGAGCCAGGAGCTCTGCATCGGGGGACACGGTCCGTGAGAGGAGGACGCGCCTGAGACCTGGGAGACGGGGGAAGGCGCCCTCGCCCAGCGCAGCCGGGGAGACAAGCGTGGAAACCCACGGGAAGACTCAGGAAGAGAGAGGAGCCCAACATGCAGACTCCACACGCGTGAGGTCAAGGAAGGTGACAGTCCCTCCCACCGGGGACACTTCGGAGAGTCAGCCCAAACCGAGAGTGACGCGGAGCGCCAAGAGGCCCGCGGAAAAGTCACAGCAGGCAAGTCGTTTACTGCTCTTTTTAAACGTTTTTTACTTTATTTTTTTTAATAGTTTTTTTTTTTTAATCCTCACTCAAGGATGTTTTTTCCATTGATTTTCAAAGAGAATGGAAAGGGTGGGGGGAGAGAGAGAGAGAAACATCGATGTGAGAGAGACAACATCGATTGGTTACCTCCAGCACATGCCCCAGCCAGGAGGAGGATAGAACCTGCAACCCAGGTACGTGCCCTTACCTGGACTCGAACCCACAACCCTTCTGTGAGGAGCCTGATGCTCTAAGCACGAGCCATGCCGGCCAGGGCACTGTTCGCTTTTTAACTCGCACAGAATGCTCCTGTTGCAAAAGCAAACAAACACGCTGCATGCGCGGACAGGCTCCCCGTTCTACAGCACAGACGCGCGGTGTAAAGCGTGAGTTTTGTCGCTATGGCTGTGGCCAGTGCTGTCTGTCCTGGGAATTCCCGTGTCAACAACAAATTCACATTATGAAGTCGTGGGTCAGCAGCAGGGACCTTATCCGGCTAGTGCTTCCCGCTGCTCACTGCACCCCTGGTACTGACATCACAGGTCTCCAGGCTCCCGAGTTCAGGGACTCACCAAGGCCCAGAGGTGGCCTGTCGGGTCCCCAAGGGGTCCCTTTGGAAAGCTAGAATGACTCCACGTCGGGTGTGTCCCAAGGCACCTCTGCTCTGAGGAGTCCCGGGTCAGTAGGAAGGGCTGTGTCCTGTCACCCTCCCGAGTCAGGCGCCATCTAAGTTAGTGGACGGTGCGTGCCCACGGCCTTCAGACTCACAGCCCGAGAGCTGTCTGCGCGGGATTAAGCCCACAAAGCAGGATGGCACCCACTCAGCATTCCTCTGGGGAGCCCTCCATTTTGCTGGGTTCAAAGAACAGGCTGGAAGGTCCCCTTGCTGTGAGGGGGACGCAGTTAGAGACCGGCGTCCGCGGGAACTTCCTGCTTGACCAGCGGCTGTCGGGTCCGGTGCCCGCTGCATAGGCCCTGACGCGGGTCCACCCGTGTCCAGGATGGCACCGAATGTCCCTGCCCCTTAGAGTCACGAGGGAACAGGCGCAGAGCAGCTGACGTCAGCAAAGACACAGAGACGGGTCTGGTTCACGGTTGTTTGGTGGCAAATAAAATAATTACCAATAACACAAGCGTACACCTTGTCTCCCATACTCACTACTGTAAACCTGCATTTTGCCCCCAACCCTGGATTCTAAAACTCCTCTCCGCCCTCCAAATCCCTTCTGGGAAGGGTCGCCCCAGGGAGGGTTGGGGCGCTCGTAGGGCGGAGTTGGGTACAGAAGTCCTCGCTTTAAGTGACCAGAGCTGCTTTTTCTTCCCAAACAGGAGAACGACGACGCGGGCGTCAAGAAAATAAGGACCCGAAGCCGCCGGGGCCGTGACGA
>NW_005370862.1:930238-945177 GCF_000412655.1 Myotis brandtii | reverse complement strand
GGAATGTAGTTTAGTGATAAGTTCTAGAACAACGTTTGCTGTGAATTTAAACGTGGATTCTGTAAATAATGCTATCCGGGTGCCTAAGGGAAGAAAGCTTTTAAAAAATTTCTGATTCTCAATAGTCTATTCAAAAACCCCGCCTGGAGTTATGAAGGGGGACTCCTGGGTCCCCAGAAATAACAACTTAAGGCGGGTGGGGGGTGGGAGGGGCGTTTGAGCCAAGCTGTACCCTTCAACTTTGCCAATGCAGCCCTGAAGTCGACCTCTCCCGGTCAGCCCGTTCCGGTCAGCCCCGCCCTGGGCTCTAGCACTTGCATTGTAAATGCTTCTGTGTTTGTCTGTGTCCCCGGCAGGACCCCAAAGGCAGGGCCCTCGGAAGCGATAGGAAGGGGTAAGGGAAGACTCCTGGTGCTTATAGATGTGTCTTCACGGTGCGGAGGCCTGTGTCGGTGCCCTGGGGTTGGGTGTCTGCACAGGACAGGCTCGTCCGGGACGCCAGTTACTCAGGGAATAAACTCGACCCGGAGGATGGCCTGTGGCCCCATCTTCAGGGCGCAGCAGTCAGACAGACATCTCGGGGCCGGCTGGTGGCGTGCCTTTTTCACGTGGTATTTGCCTAAACTAGGACTGCGCTCATCTGAGAAGGACCCATCCACCCTCCCATCGGCCAGGGGCTCGGTTCTCAGGCTGACACCGTCTTAGCTCCTTGTGTCAGGCTCCTGATAAAACGACGGAGCCAAGCAGACCTGAGGTTCTCACATCAGCAGAACAGGTTAACGTTTTCTGAGCTTCTGCTGGCCCTGGGCCCACCTTTGCTTTTTCTGGCTGTACCTGTCGGCCTAGGGTGCCCTGGGGGACAGGAAACAACATGAGCCATCCCAAAGCAAGGCTATTTCTGACGGCAGCAGGCACCAGGGTCCTTCCCCGAGAGCCCGCGCTCTCATTGCGAGGCCGTACCTCCCAATGGAGGGCATACCTCCCAGTGAAGGCTGTACTTCCCAGTTGCAGGTCAAGTCCAGACTTCCTCCCGTTTCAGGCCTAGACGTGCATCTAACTGCTGGCATCTCTGTTTTTATGTTCCACTGTGTCCTGTCCCTGTGTGTCCCCTGGTCAGAAAATAGCACATCTTCCGTCCAGTCGCCTCGCCATTCACCTGCCTTGCCGGGCTGAGGAGAGGATGGAAGACGAGGTGGCTGTCCCCGAGTGTGAGTGTAAGGGCCGTGCCTGTCTGTGCCCTCCTGTCCTCTGTGTCTGGCGTGGAGCCAGGTTCATATAAAAATAAACCTTTGTTAATCAACTGAGGCGTCTGTCTCCATCTGTTGTGCTTTTGGCGCTGCCACCATGCAGTGGTGGGCGGAGTTCAGGGTTGCCTAAGGCCCTAAGGGAGGGAAGGTTGGGGAAGGCAGGGGGAGGGGGTAGGGGAAGACAGGTTGAGCAGCTCACCTGTCAGGGCTGGCGACAGGTGAGCTGGCCTGGGAAGAGGAGTGGCATCGGGCAACAGAAAGGACAGCCCTAGCTGGTTTGGCTCAGTGGACAGAGCGTGGGCCTGCAGACTGAAGGGTCCTGGGTTCAATTCCGGTCAAGGGCACGTGCCCGGGTTGCAGGCTCAATCCCCAGTAGGGGGCGTGCAGGAAGCAGCTGATCAATGATTCACTGATGTTTCAATCTCTCCCTTTCCCTTCCTCCCTGAAATCAATAAAAATATATTTTAAATAAAGAAAAAAAAAAGGACAGTATTGGGCCTCATTAGAAAGGTGCTTGACTGGAGATGTGAGTCATAAATGTGAATTCAGGGAGGCCAAATTCAAGAAAATGAAAAATAATAACAGGACTTTTCTTTGATTAGGTTGTTCATGAAGTTCACATATAGAAAAATTTCAATTAGCTGTGTGCCTTGGGAATGGAATATACTGATTAATGAAAAAAAACATTAACAAAACTAAAAGAATGAAACGGAACTGCTAGTTGACCCAGTGATCCCACTTGTAGGAATCTATTCTAAGAAACCCAAAGCACCATTCAGAAAGAATATATGCACCCCTATGTTCACTGCAGTATTATTTACAATAGCTAAGATCTGGAAACAGCCCAAGTGCCCATCAGCAGATGAGTGGATAAAAAAGCTGTGGGACATTTACACCCTGGAATACTATGCAGCTGTAAAAAGGACCTCTTACCCTTTGAGACACAATGGAGGGACCTGGAGAGTATTATGCCAAGTGAAATAAGCCAGTCAGAGAAAGACAAGTGTCACATGATCTCACTCATGTGGAATCTAAAGAACAAAATAAACCAATGAGCAAATCAGATCCAGAGACACAGCAGCATGGAACAGAGTAACGAATCTCAGGGAAGGTGGGGATGGGTGGGAAGAGATTAACCCAGTGATTCTCAAAGTGGGCGCTGCAGTGATCCAGGAGGGCGGTGATGGCCACAGGTGCATTTGGGGGCATATATCTTTCTGTTTAATTGCTATTAAAATTTTAAAAAAATTAATTTCCAGGGGGCGCTGAGTAATATTTTTTTCTGGAAAGGGGGCGGTAGGCCAAATAAGTTTGGGAACCACTGGATTAACCAAATAACTAGGATGCATAAATGCATGGCCCAGGGACACAGTAGTGTGGTGACAGCTTGGGGCAGGGCGCGGGGGTGGAATGGAGGGTGACAATGGGGAAAAAGGGTATCTGTAATACTTTCAACAATAAAGATAAATTAAAAAACAACCCTTTCGGGTTTAATTCTGACCACAAATCCCACGGAAATAAATGAGCCCACTTTCCCCTCTTCGTAAGCACGGCGTTTCCAGAGCGTAGCCAGGGTTGTGGGTCTGGATGGGAAACACCCACCGAGCGCATCCTTCACTTCACACGGGGGCGGGGGGTGTCACAGTTGGGGGATTAGGTAACCATCAGCCAGGCTGAGGCTGAGAGCAGGCTGCAGGCAGTGCGCCCCGCTTGCTGTGGGTCCGGACCGTCAGCCTCCGATTCCAGGTGAGGAGCCCCCTGCCCCGAACTTCTCAGGAAATGGAACATCTCCCCGCTTCCCCTCAAGCTCCGGATGGCCTGTCTGGCACAGTCTTTGCTCAAAGGACCAGCCCGCTCTTGCCTTTAGGCCAGACCCCCCAGCACACACACACTCGCACACATACACATGCACACGGACACGTGTGTGCACACACACCCTCCTGAGGCGGCGGCTCACTGGTGGGAATCGGCTGGTCCCTGAATGACTGATGTGGCCTGAGGCCCCTCCCCTGTCCACACCTCCCACACCTCAGGGCGTGTCTGTGCCTCTTCCTCCAGGTGGACAGAGCCCAGGGAAGGCCTGCCCCCCACCCAGAGCAGGAGGGGGGCCACTGCCCTAGGGGACCCCTGTCACAGACAGGTGCAGGCAGACCCCGAGGAAGACCCAGGCACGCCAGGGCCCAGGAGAGCCAACGGCACTTCGCTGCAGGTGAGTTTCACTGCAGGTGGCTTTGGAGAGGGGACTAACAGGTTTCAAATCATCTTAGCAAACATAAGGCTCATGAAATTTATTAAATACAGAGAATAAAAGCATATGCTTGGATCCCAAGTGGGTCTAGAATGCTGAAAGGAAGCTGAGGGAGGGAGGGAGGGAGGCGAGGTGGGAGGGTGGCTGGTGGGGTTTTAGATTTTAGGAGGAAAAGCAACATCCAGGACTTTCTGAGTCCACCTGGCTGTGGACTTGACGCATCTGTTGTCACCCTTGTCGACCGAGACGTCACTGCTCAGATTCCTGCCTGGACGCCAGCAAAAGTGCTGGCTCCCTGATGGCGAGTTATGACGTGTTTCCTGCCTGCACCTCAGGCCTGAGGACCAGCTGAGCGCTGGGGCCAAGCCCTGGCCACCGTGCCCCCATGCCCACTGTGCCCCCACGCCACCGTGGCCCCCCCACGCCCACCATGCCCCCCACACCGGAGGGGTTGCTCCCAGCTAAGTCACAGAAGCCTCAAAATCAGTGGTCTAGAAAGAACGAGACGCAGGCTGGAAGTCAAAGCAAAGGTTTATCCTTGCGTCGGAATGTTTCCCACCGTGCAATTTGCAGGTACAAAGACGTCAGCAACATTCAGTGGCATCAAAATCAGAACAAGAGCAAATGATAAATGTAATAAAAGGAGGCAAGATGGGTGGAACCGGGGTACATACATAGAAAGATCGCACATGAATGAAACACGAGGTGCAGGTAGTTACACAAAAGTATCAGTAACCAGACGTTAAAAAAAAAATAACACGCGGGCATGTCTCCGGGTGCTGAAACGGATGCCAGGCTCATTGTAAAAGTTTTTAAAAACACATAAAAAATACCCTTTAGAACCCCGGCCTGCATTCCTCATGAGCACAAGGAGAGTAAGTGAGTCACACGGTGACCAAGCACACAGGTCAGAACCGGAGCCTTCCGGTCGGATTTGGCATTGAATTCAACTGCGTGCAACATAGGGAAATGCTAGGGGGACCCAGGTTGGGCGGCGCCTGTGTGCACCGGGGGCCTTCTGTGCCTGAAGGGTGGCTGCAGACAGGCGGTGAGTCCCGAGGGCTCCCTCAGACCCCTGCCCGGGGCCAGCTGGCTGCATTACAGGGCCCCCCGGGAAGGCAAGCGCGGGCTGCCCCCACCTGGGGAGGGTCTGTGCCCAAGGGACAGTGGCCTCTGCTTTGTTTCTGGGACTGGAAGGACCAAAGGGGGCACCCGGACACCTGCGGTGCACACCCGGAGGGCGCAAGGGGCGAGAGGACACACCCCTGGGGCACTTTCCCGAGGGCGCCCTGAGGGGGTCTCCTCCTCCAGGAGGTGCCGGGGAGCCCATTGGAGGGCGTGGGGGATGCTGAGGAAGGCTCCTCGATTTGGACCCAAATCCGCGCCCTTCCACGTGGGCCCCTCAAATAAGTGACAAGCAGCCGGCATCACAGGCAGCGGGCTCTAGTTCTAGGATCTGTGCCGAGCGAAGCCCCTACCTCTTCCCCTTCAGTCAAAGGCAGGCTCTGGGTGGGGATTTAGCAATGAGAACCAATGGGGCCAACCAGCCTGCCTTGCAGCGCTCCCTGCGTCTCCCTCCGGGGCCCAAGTGCGGGGTCCAGGTGCCCAGAGGGAGAGGACGGCGGGCGGCGGGCGAAATCGGTGTCGTGTGCACAGCCCAGGGCTGTGGCTGG
The DNA here is from genome assembly GCF_000412655.1 of Myotis brandtii. Taxonomy (NCBI): domain Eukaryota; kingdom Metazoa; phylum Chordata; class Mammalia; order Chiroptera; family Vespertilionidae; genus Myotis; species Myotis brandtii. The sequence continues at coordinate 940,009 of NW_005370862.1, read as the reverse complement.
CGGGCGGCATGGCAGCCCTCACCGAGTTGTGCTTTTGTCTTCCCAGCGGAGCACCTGTGCTGGCCCTTGGGTGGGGCTCAGGGGAGAGGCAGGAGCCTGGTTACCCGTGAGCCTGTGCTTAGAACCCGCCCAGCCCGCAGCCTGGGACTCAGGCAGTGGACACAGCTGCGGGCCTGCCCTCGGAACCTGGCCCAGCCGGGTGCACGGTGCTCAGGCAATGAACACGGGAGAAACAGTGCAATCCGCTCGCAGGGGAAATGTCAAACGAGGCGTTGATATGTCTTTTAAAAAGCAACGGACGTACCAAAAAATGCACAGGTGAGCTGCTTTCTGTCAGTGAGACCAGGTGTTTGAGGTTGTGCTCATCTGCTAGGCACGAACGGCCATAGAAAGACCACTGCTACCAAATCAAACCTGTCTACCTTCATCCCTCCCCCCCGCCCTTTTATTTTACCCCATGAGCCGGTCCTGTCCGGCAGGGGGTCATGATCATCCAGCGTCCAAGGTCTCCCTAGTATTTCCATCCAAAAATAAGCTAGCCTTTCTCTTCTCCAATTAAACACTGCGGAGCGGGACTTTTAAAAAACGGTATAAATCTAGATTTTAGGGTTTCTTTTCTTACAAACAGTCTTAGTTTTTACAAGGGGTTTTTAAGTACCAAAACGCTTCTCAGAAAGTTTAAAGCATCGTTACCTGTGGTCCTGCTGCTCTTTCTACCAAGCGCGCGCTCCTGGCTCCCGTGGGTGCGGGGCTTGGGGCTTGACCTGAACTTTGGGGGGGGGGGAAGTGGTTTGAGGTGGGGCCCCTGGGAGACCTGCCGCCCACGCTGGCAGCTGCGGCCAATGGGACCAGAGCGAGAAAGGCGTTCATCTGCGTCAAACACGCAGAGGGACGGACAGCAGGGGGCGCTGTGGGGTGCAGCTTGGAAGGCTGCTTTGGCTGCATCCAAAGCCATGGGCGAACCGGACCACCTGGGTCTTCTCCTGTCATCTGGCCCCGGTGGCACGGACAAGGCCCGGGACACGGCCTGTGTTCCTCTCACCGTACAGTCACTAACTGCAGACCTGGATTCAGGTTGCGCAGCCTTCTTGGATCTTTAAATTGTCAAAGGGAAACCACGTGGGTGGGGCCGAGGACTTTACAAAACACACCCTTTATGGCGTAGCTTCAGGAACAGTTTGTCCTCAAAAAAATGCTGCGGCTCAGGGCCGTCCAAGCAGCCTCAACCAAGCGAATTCCCACCTGACTTCTGAGTCCCCGGCTGTTTTCTCCTGAACACTGTGTTTAGCATCTCGTACACTTGGCACATTACGATTTCATAACATTTAGAGGTGCTGAGTGTGAGAAATTAAATGATATGAATCTACTGAGAAATTAAAACATTTACTGGTATTAGCGAAATATATACTTTATGGGACATTATCTGACCTTAATACATTATTCCAGTTTTTAAAAGGGGGCCTTGACGACATAGTAACTTTATAGCGGGCGGCCTTGAAAGCATCACAGGATATATACAAAGACATTAGAAAGGGTATTAATGTCAACTATGAAATAAATTAACATGATTTTTTTTTTTTTTACAAAATATACTGACCATTAAATTAAAAAATATCTTAAGGCAGGAGTTTTCATTTGAAATTAGCATAATCAGAAAATATATCAATAAAATCTTGTACCACTTTGTAGCAGAATTCATACTGTTCCTGAAAGAGAAAACCAAGAAGACATTAACATATTTTTTAAAATACTGGAATAATTAGGAGAAGCATTCAGGAAGACACAGGAAAGCCCAGGCAGGAAAACCCTGCAGACCCTCAGCCCACCGGCTCTGGTTACAGTTTAGCTTCCAGAGGAACCCGCTTCCCCCACTAGAAAAGGTCAGCGAGTCCTGGCCGCCCAGCGAGCCCCCCGCCCGCCCGGCCGCTCCTCACCTGGGTTTGCACCATGTGCGGCCTCTGGAGGCGGAGGCTCTTCACCGCCTGGAACACGTCCAGCAGCCCCTCCGCCTTCACGCGCTCCAGGATGTTGCTGAGGGCGATGAACGTACCGGTGCGCCCCGCGCCAGCGCTGCGGGGAGAGAGGCTTCAGGCAGGGGCCCCGCCGCTTGGGAGTTGGGGGAGGGGGGGCAATGGGACAGCGCCCACCCCACGCATTGCTGCTGCAGCCCATGGGGAGGATGTGAGTGTGGCCTTTTTTTTAAAAAAAATACACTGAGTGGCCAGACTATGATGACCACCCCATCAGTACAATGAAGTGAATTAGTTATGCAAATAATAATAATAATAATAAAACCTTGAGAGTATTTGCTTAGGAAGTTTTCACTATTCAGTATTTTGGGAAGTGTCAATGAAGTACCGATAGGGTGGGCATAATAATCTGGCCACTCAGTGTATATTTTTATTGATTTCAGAGCGGAAGGAAGAGAGATGGAGACAGAAACATCAGCAATGAGAAAGAAGCATGGATGGGCTGCCTCCTGCACGCCCCCTACTGGGGATCGAGCCCGCCACCTGGGCATGTGCTCTTGATGGGACTCGAACCTGGGACCCTTCAGTCCGCAGGCCGGCGGTCCATCTGAACCGGCCAGGGCAGGGTGGCCTTCTAATGGCCACTGAGATGTAGCTCAGCTTTCCACCAGGAGGAGCAGCTGGGAGCTGGCACAAGGCCCGCCTCATGACGGCAGGCGGACCGACATTTCCCAGCGAGCAGACGGACACCTCCTGAGCGGGTCAGGACTGTCCCGTGTTTCAGCTGCGGTCACCACTGCCCGTCTTCCTGGGGAGACCGTGGTTCTCAGAGCGGGGCCCCCGGAATAGCAGCAGCGCCCTCCCGGGAACTTGTTAGAAATGCGAGCCCTCCCTGTCCAGGCCCGAGGAGGGGTGAGGTGGACTGACCAGGGCCCCTACCCCCCGCAGGGACCTGTCCGTGTCTGCCCCGTGGGCCGCGTCACCTGCGTCTCTCTGGTGCCCAACTTGTTCTAAACTCAGCCCGGGCTTCGGAGGCAACACACGCAGGAACGCATTTCTAGTTGGTTCTAAGTGACCTCTGCGGGCACCTGGGACCCCCAGACAGGGGCGTGTGCTCCCCTGAGGCCAGGCCAGGAGCGGCTCAGGCGCGTCCCAGGTGCAGAGCCCTCTGTGGTGCTGGCGTTGGGGCACCGGCTCCCCTTCCAGCGCCCAGAGGACAGGGTGTGGAGTCCAGCACCGACGCAGAGCGCCTTGAAGTTCAGGAGCGGCTCTCTCTGAGCTGAGCTTGGGGATTTCTTTGATGGCTTAGAAGGCACGAGAAATGTGTGTTTGAATCAGTTCCTAACCCCTCCCACCAAATGCATCTCGCACGTCTGATAAGGTGGCATTTGTGTAAAGTGACGTGTGCACATGCAGGAGAGAAGGTGAAGATGCAGCCTGGAGACATTCCGCGCTGGGAGCCGGGGCCGGTGCGGGGTGCGGCCAGCAGGGGGCGCTCACCTGCAGTGCACGGTGATGGGGTGGTTGCCCGTCTGCTGCTGCTGCTTCTGCACGGCCGCGATGAGGTCGATCATGCCCTTGCCCTCGGCCGGGATGCCCACCTCGGGCCAGCCGTGGAAGTGGAACTGGCGGACAGCGCGGGTCTGCTCCTCCTGGCGGGCCAGGGGCTGTGGGGAGCGCATCTCAGTGGTGCTGGCCAGCGCCCCTCGCTGCCCGGGGGAGGCCCCAGGCCACGTGCCCTCGGGGACTCAGGCACCACTGGCCGCCCTGAGGGTTCGGTGGGGCTGTGTCCACTGTGGTCACCCGAGGGCAGGCTGGCCATGCTTCCTGCCAAGTGGGAAGCAGGACGTTCAAGGGGCGTCCCCGGAGCCCCCTGGCAGCTGTGCCTGAGAGGCCAGGCCATCTCTCTCTCCAGAAGCCGGGGCCCGAGTGACCGTCAGGGCTGGGGGTGAGCAGTCTGTGGTCTAGTTTCTGGGTTGTGCCTGGGTGGAGGGAACTAGTCTCCCCGGGAGCCTCTGCGGTGCTGGCCGCTTTGCGCTCGGAACCAGGTCCCACTGACGAGCCCCTCACTATGGCCGCCCCACAGAACTCCCCCTTGGCCAGGAGCGGAGCCCAGGACCCCGTGGGACGGGGCCGGTCAGGGGCTCTGAAAAGGCACCTGCAGGGAGCCCCGCAGAGGCCTCTGGGGGTCACCTGTCCCCTTTATTCCTCCTGCCCCCAGTCACCATCCTTTCTCCTGAGTGGGGGTGGGCGCCCCGTCCCCCTTGTCCCTCAGCAAGGAGGCAGGTGACCTTGGAAGTCTGACTGTTATAGAGCTGCCCTGGACAACCTGGCCCCGTTCATCACGGGGGCTCTGACCTCCACGTGGGGCTCCAACTGCCATAGGGGCTCTGACCTCCACGTGGGGCTCTGACCTCCACGTGGGTCTCTGACCTCCACGTGGGTCTCTGACCTCCACATGGGCTCTGACCTCCACGTGGGCTCTGACCTCCACGTGGGGCTCTGACCTCCACGTAAGGCTCTGACCTCCACGTGGGGCTCCGACAGCCACGTGGGGCTCCGGAAAGGGCGAGAGGAGCCAGACAGCCACAGTACCTGATTGCAGGTGACCAGGAAGTCTCGGACGCTGATGGCTTCGGAAAGGGCATCGCTCTTTATTTCGATGGTTATGTCGCCGTGAGTCACGGAGCCCTCTGTCGGCCAATACTGGTAGCATTTGTCCTTGGGGGAGAAAATAGGATTTAAGTCTCATAATGAATGGTGTGCTGCCAGCCATTTTAACTACATGATGCAGGATTGCTCTCAAATGGTGTAACGTATTTTTTTTTGAATTTTTTTTTTTTTATTGATTTTTTACAGAGAGGAAGGGAGAGAGATAGTTAGAAACATCGATGAGAGAGAAACATCGATCAGCTGCCTCCTGCACATCTCCTACTGGGGATGTGCCCGCAACCCAGGTACATGCCCTTGACCGGAATCGAACCTGGGACCTTTCAGTCCGCAGGCCGACGCTCTATCCACTGAGCCAAACCGGTTTTGGCTTGAATTTTTATAATAACTTATTTGCGGAAGCAGAGGATATGCCTGGAAACAAGATCACAACATAAAGAGAAAAGTGTTTCCGTTGAACATGTTTTGTCTGGACAAGAAAATGGCACGAATGTGAACCTGAATGCCCACCATGCCCGCTGGGCCAGGGACAGAACAGACGTGGACCTCGGACGCAGGACAGAAGGGGCCTGACGGGAAGGAGAGATATTTGATACGTGACGCTTGAAAAACGGGTTTTCCCTGAAGCTGGGTTCCTGCTCACAGCCAAGAAGGGCCGCTAGGAACGCAGCCCCACCGGCTGGAGTGGGCGGTGAGCAGATAACTCGCAGGGCCCATGTGGCTGCCTTCACATAAACAAACCCACCAAAATGCGCCCCCCCCCCCAAGTGCTCACGGCAGGGGAAGGGGCACACGGCGTGCGGATGGCTGGCTGGTGAAGAGGAACACAGTGAAAGGAGGATGAATGAAGCACAGCTTTAGGCGCCAGCACAGAAAATATCAAAGCGTAATTCAGAGCCGAAAGAGCAAGTCCCTGACGAACATGTGCTGAAATGATACCCTGTACAGACAGCAAGAAGCCAGCAAAACGGATCGGCAGTGTCTTTAGACGCGCACACACGTATGACAGGAAAGTTGTTTTTAGAGCAAAGACACTTCCACTGGATGGCTTTAATAAAAAAGACAGACAACAATAAGTGTTGGCAAGGATGGGGAGCACCGGAAGCCTCACACACGGCTGGTGGGGATGTAGAATGAGGCGGATGCTTCAGAAAGCCGTCCGGCGGGTCCCCAAAGGGTAACTCAGAGGGAGTTGCAATACAGAGTTAGGACACGGCCCGGCTGCTCCCCCCAGGAATCTGCTCGAGAGAAATGAACACGTGCACCCAGGTAAAAACCTGGACATGAATGTTCGTAACATGACTCATAAGAGCCCAAGAGTGGAAACAGCTCAAACGTCCATCGACTGAGGAACGGACAAAGCCAGGCGGTCACAATCAACAGCACCTGCCAGTCAAAGGGACGAAGAGCTTCTTCGGCCACCACAGGCCGAACCTCGAAAACATGATGCGACAGGAAGGAACTCAAGCACGAAAGGCACGCGGTGAGGTTCCATTTATGTGAAACGTCCAGAGCGGGCCAAGCCAGAGTGTCAGGGAGCAGATCTGCGGTGGCAGGGGCCACGGAGAGGGCGGGGTGGGGGTGATGGTTCATGGACTCGGGGTTGCTCTCTGGGGTGATGAAAATGATCTGAATTAGTGGTGAGGTTGCACAGGTCTGTGCATAGACTAAAGCCCACTGAACGGAAGCCTTTAACAAAATGAATTGTACGGTATGTGAACTGAGTCTCAATAAAGCCGGTTTTTAAACAGCAAAGAAATCGAAACACAAATTCGGGGTAGTGGCTACACCTTGGGGGGACACCTGGGTAGATGCACGTTATTGGCAAAAGTTTGGGTTTTCAGCTGGGTGGTGGGTTCAGGAGTCCTTATTATGTTATTAAATAAACACTAATCCAAGAAAGCCATGGATGGGTCTCTGGGAAAACGAAAATACAACTCGTTCAACTTGAGCAGGACAATGCCAAGTGGCACAGGAATCAGCACCTACAGCTTTATGTCTTGATAAAAGTGAATACGTGTCTTTTTCTCCAATAAGTTGCGATCAAATTTGTATTTGTGGCAAACGCCAAATGGTGCAACTTCAAGGCAGGTTAAATAAAATCTAAGAACGAAAGCTGATGGGTGGTTATAGTTAGCCCCACCCCCCAAAAAGGAGGGAAGGGAAGGGAAGGGAAGGGAAGGGAAGGGAAGGGAAGGGAAGGGAAGGGAAGGGTGAAATGAGACCTTTTGCAGCGCCAACCTCTCTCAGTAGCTATGGCTGGACCTGCCCCCAAGAGCAGGTGGGACGTTTGCAATGAAGCACCTGCCACATGGGGTGGGCAGGACACGTGTGTGCAAGCCGCCTGGGGCCCGGGCGGGGCAGCACCTGACCTGCTCTCGCTCCTGCACCTCCGTCAGCATCACGATGGTGTGGCACCGCCACTCCCACACCATCCTCCAGAAGTCCTCCACCGTGTGCGCCAGGGGCCCCTGTGTGGCGATGAAGTAGTCCTTCTGTCGGTAGCCCTGCCGATGGGAGCAGAGGGGACAGTGACAGGTGGACTTCCTCCCTGGGCTCCACCACAGGACCAGCCGGGGAGTCCGCACAGCAGAGGCCAGAGGAGGGAGAGCAGCCCGGGCTCCCAGGACCAGGCCCCGGGCCAGCCCCAGGGCAGGACGCCCGCTCCCTCTGCGGACTGGACCTCTGAATGGCGACCACGCCCCGCCATTCACAGCTTTAATGGAAAGGACAGACGGTAGTAAGAGCTGGGAGGGATGGGGAACCCTGGAGCCCTGGCACCTGCTGGCGGGAATGGAAGATGAGGTGGCGGAAAGGCCACGAGCCCTGCCACGCGCTGTGGCCACCTGGGAGGCACCTGGGGGCTCTGGCCCGACACGCTGCCAGGGGCTACGGTTAAGTTAGCATCGCGGTTGTGCAAAGAACCCGGGCGTAGCGTTAGAGGAAGTGGCTCACATCCCAGTTCCTCCACGCGGGCGCGAGGGGCCTTCGGCACAGTTTTCCCTTCTGCAAGCAGACATCCCGGCCAGACTGGGCCCGAGCTGCCCGCCCACCGCGCTGTCCTGCACGAATGTGTCTGAGAAACCGCAGGAGCGAGTCCGGAAGCACCAGGACAACCGGTGGTGACACAGGCGGGAAAGAGAAATCGCTCCACGTTTAAAGCAGAACGAAAAAACGCTGGGCTTGGGGCAGTGCGCCGATCTCCGCTCTCCCCCCAGCTCATTATTCACTCTTTCTAACAAGGAATTCCCGTGAAAGGTTTGGGTCTAGGGAGGCAGGCCCAGCCTCTCTGATGGTGGCGGCGAGTTCCTCTTGGGTCTGAGGAGGGGTCTCCCTCCGCAGCGCAGCCGGGGCGGCACTTACGTCGATGAAGGACGCGTTGATGTAGTCCGTGTACTCCTGGCCCCTTTTCATGGACAGGATCACGCGGTTGAAGTCATCTGCAGGGCGGCAAGTCCTTGGTGAGGGAGACGCCGTCCCGCCCGCCCACCAGCTCCCCACGGAAAACTCACTAACAAAGTGGCTGTAAGCCGACCCCTCAGACTGTGTCGAACAGGTGGGTGAACGGGGCCCCGGGAGGGGGTGCCGTCAGGAAAACAACCCAGCGATGGGTTTCATTCATCATGAACGGAGAGAATTCATATCAAACTATGAGCATGACAGACACTGCGTTTCAGGGGCGAAAGGCAGGTGGGCAGGTGGGCAGGTGGGCAGCCCAGAGAAGCCGGCGGGGATGTCCCGGCCACAAGGACTCAAGTCCGAGGCCGGGCAATCTGAGCCCGGACAGTCGCCACGCACTTCCTGCGCAGGGTGGCCTCTAGCAAGTCTGTCTGCACCTGCTGGTGTCCGGGCCGGGTCCCCGGGGAGGTGTCTGAAGGACGGACACTCCCTCTGCTCAAGGCGGCCCGGCCTCCAGGTCCCCCCGATCACTGAGGTCCATTCCTCGGCCCGCCCCCACCCAAGACCGGGCAGGCCAGCATCTGGCCCTTTTCCTGGAAGGTCTCCGCTGAGCTCCTCAGGTCTGCGGCCTGGCCTGGGGGGCCAGCATTCCTGCTCTGGGTAACGGGGTGCCAGGCCTCGCCCAGGCTGGGGGAGACTCATGGAATGCAGAACCGGGAGGCCTGAGTCATGCCCCTCTGCTGCTGGGAAGTCCTCCCCTGCCCCCACCCCGGAGATCTGCGCCCACGTCTGTCCCGGGCACACAGGCCTGTCAGTGGGCGTTCTCTTCCTGGTGGGGGCGGGGAGCCCTAGGCCCAGAGGGGGCCTCGCCCTGGGCCCTGGGTAGCAGAGGTGGGTGGTCGTGAACCCTCAGGGCCTGAAGCCTCAGGGACCGCCCGCCCCCCACCCCGCCCCGCCCCGCCGGCCCGGCTGCGTACACGGGATGATCTGGATGACTCGGGCCTTCTTCATGTTCGCCGGCAGGTTGCCTGTCCGCATGTTCTCCTTCATGATCCGGACATTCGTCAATTTCTGCAGCCGCAAAGGACCCAGCCACGCGGTTACACGCCGACGCTCCTGGCCCACCCTCAGATTCCTGCCACAGGGCACCAGGGCCCGCCTCCATCTCCAGACCCCTCCGGGGCCTCGGGCAGTAAATGTATGCGGGACACTCTCCCTGCCCGCCCGGCTGCCGCCCCTGAGAGCCCCACCTTAGTCCTCCCGCGAGTCACGGAGGGCCAGCCACCCCCTCGCCTTCTCTGGGGTCATCGGGGAGGCAGCTTCCTGTACTCCGCCCCCTCCTTGGAGCCGGGGCGCTCACCCTGAACTCCTCCTCCAGCCCGATCTTGTCGAAGTGGGTGGCGGTGCCCTGCAGCGTCTGCAGGTGCTTCTCCAGGGAGGCCACATCCAGCTCCGTGTCCCCGTAGAGGTAGTACTCCAGCAGGGCCTGGTAGATGAACGTGTACTGCACCTGCGGACCAACGGGAGGCCTGGAGTCCCCCGCAACCCCCGCCCGAGCATGGGGCTCAGCCGCTCCGGGCACAGGAGGAGGTTGGGACAAAAGTGAGGTTAATGGCTGTTGATAGTGACCACTTAGGGCCTTGAGTAAAGATCACTGTCCCCCACGCGCCTCCGGGGGACAGCCTGTGCCAGGGCTGCAGAGGCGGCTGGGTGGCTTTGAAAAGCTCAGACC
>NW_005370862.1:927710-930135 GCF_000412655.1 Myotis brandtii | reverse complement strand
TGGGGAGGGGAGGGGAGGGCGGGGCCAGGGCAGGCGGGACTCACGTCCGTCTGCACCATCTGAGGGCGCTGGTTGCGGATTCTCGCCACGAACTCGAAGACGTCCACCTTCTGCTCCGCGTACATCATGTCCATCATGGCATCGATGACGATGAAGGTGCCCGTCCGGCCCACGCCCGCGCTGCGGGGACAAAGGAAGAGGCCGCACCGTGAGCCACGATCCCCCCGAAGCAAATGACAGGGCCTCAGAACACGCCTGCCCCCCAGGACAGAGGGACACGCCCCCTGCCTTGGGAGGCTGGCACCTCAACACTTCACCCAACCTCCTCTGGGTTACAGAAGAGCAAGTCTATGGCGCGGCCACCAGAGGGCGCCGTGATCCTAGTAAAATTTATCTAGAAACTGAACAAGGCTTATCAGGAAGAGCTGCTGCGGGCAGCCTCGCCTGAGGTTGTTCAGATAAATTTTCCTCTGTTACCAGGTGTTGTCTTCTCGTCACAACTGGTGTAACTGGCTTTTCAAAAACTGTCACACTGTGCCCGGCCGGCGTGGCTCAGGGGCTGAGCGTCGACCTATGAACCAGGAGGTCACCGTTCGATTCCTGGTCAGGGCACAGGCCCGGGTTGCAGGCTCCATCCCCACTATCAGCCCTGGCCTCTCGGCTTGTCGGTGGTAGATACTGGGGTCCCCCTCACGTGCCAGGGGGGACAGGGCTGTGCTACCACGGAATGCTTGGGGTGGGGGGCCCTGGGCTGCTGCCCTGTGCCCGCGCTGGTATTCACATCGCCCGCCTGCTCCTGTGCCCCCCCTGATATCGGTGCTCGCTGGCTGAGTCCCCCCACGAGCCGCCCCGGGTCCTGACGCACCTGCAGTGTACCACGATGGGCCCAGCGTGTGCGGGGTTGAGCGTCTTCACCTTCTTCAGGAACTTGAGCATCCCAATGGGGGTGAAGGGCACCCCGAAGTCGGGCCAGCTGGTGAAGTGCAGTTGGCACAGGAGCCGCGGGGCCCTGCAGCCATCGGAGAGCTGCTGTGGGGACAGGGGGACGTGCGTGGGACAGCCACCCCCCATCCCTGGAGTTGGTCCAGGACTCAGGGACCCCGAGGCCAGCAGGGGGCTGCCTCTGCCGGGGGCCTGGGTAAGTGCCCCCAGCGCAGCCCTCCGCTCCCCAGCGCCTTCAGGGGAGGAAACAGTGATGCTGTGGGCCGGGGAGGAGGCTCCTAGCTGCTCAGGCTCCCCCATGGATGCTGTTACCCAGGGCCTAGGAGCTTGCCCGGACCACAGTGTATCTGAGTGTGTGTGTGCACGTCCATGTGCCCATGAATATGTGTGCACGTGTATCTGTATGTGCGTGTGTGTGTGTGTATCTGTGTCTATGTAGTGAGTGTGTGTCTGGGGGGATGTGTATCTGTGTGTGTGTCTGGAGGTATGTGTATTTGTATGTGTGTGTCAGGTGTGTGTATGTGTGTGTGTGTCTGGGGGTGTATGTATTTGTGTGTGTGTGTCAGGTGTTTGTATGTGAATGTGTGTGTGTATTTGTGTGTGTGTGTCTGGGGCATGTGTATTTGTGTGTGTGCTGGGGGTATGTGTATTTGTATGTGTGTGTCAGGTGTGTGTATGTGAGTGTGTATTTGTGTGTGTGTGTGTGTGTGTGTGTCTGGGGTATGTGCATTTGTATGTGTGTGTCAGGTGTGTGTATGTGAGTGTGTGTGTGTATTTGTGTGTTGTGTGTGTGTGGGTGTGTGGGGGTATGTGAATTTGTATGTGTGTGTATTTGTATGTGTGTATCTGTGTGTGTGTCTGGGGGTGTGTATGTGTATTTGTGGGTGTGTGTCTGGGAGGGGGGCATAAGGGGACAGCAAGAATGACAAAGCCCACCTTCCCTTTCTGTGCTGTGGCTTCTAGAAGCTCAGACTCCTATGTTGTGACCTCAGTGTGTGCACCACCCACCCACCTTCCGTTCCTGACATCACGGCCTGTGTCTACATCTCTAGCTGTTTCATCTGCCCTGAACACATGCAGGAGTCTTTGCTGAGACGCCTTAAAACCTGTCAGGGCACAGCTAGCAGGGAGTAAGTGTGAAAACGAATGAGGAAGCTTCAGCTGTAATTTTGAAACCGTTTTCTCCCGCTTCGGGATCCCATTGAGTGAAAGGGCTCTGTTACTAAGGGGGCCCACCCATCCCCTTCGCCAGACTCGCTTCCCCCGACCAGAATGGCCCTGGGAGCCAGGAGCGCCCAGCACTGGGTGGTCCTGGACCTTGGTCGACTCCCATGCTCAGCCCACTGACCCCCATCTGTCCCTGTCCTGTCCCCACCGGGCAAGTCCTCCGGCCTCAGACCCACTCAGCAGGAGCCACTGCAATGCTAGTGAATGGGAAGCAGAGCTGAGGGTGGGGGCAGAGCTGGGGGTGGGGGCAGAGCTG
>NW_005370862.1:925570-927561 GCF_000412655.1 Myotis brandtii | reverse complement strand
GGGTGAAGCTCTGTCTGTTATGAATCACAGGCCCCCTGTGCTCTGGACACCCCCGCCGAGAGCCGCCTGCCCTCCCGCTTACCGACTGGATGCAGAACTTGCGGACGGTGTAGTCCACCAGCACCACGCAGTCCTCCACGCACACGCGGATGTGTCCGTAGGTCCAGCAGCCCTGGTCTGGCCAGTACTGAAAGCACTTCTCCTGCAGGGATTGAAAGCACACAGGCCTGTGGGCGCCTTCACCGGCTCCCAGAGTCTAAACACCTCAAACCCCTGCGCTGGCAGTGGCCACGCCCACTCTGGCCTCTGACCTGCTCCCGGGTGTGGCTGACCGGCAGCACCTTCCATGTCACCACCTTTCCTGGGCAGCGTCTCTCCTCCCCGCCAGCCCTGCCCCGGGACCTAGGAGAACAGACTGGCAGCTTCCTGCAGCGGGAAAGAGCAGGGCAGGCCCTGGCTGGGCGGCTCAGTGGTTTGGAACACCGTCCTGACAAACCAAGGTTGTGAGTTTGATCTGGGTCAGGGCGCACACAAGCAATCAATGAATAAACAAGTGGAACAACAAATGATCTCTCTCTCTCTCTGCTTTCCTCTCTCTCTCTCAAATCAATAAGTAAAATTTTTTAAAATATATTTTAGTGATTTTTTTACAGAGAGGAAGGGAGAGGGATAGAGAGCTAGAAACATCGATGAGAGAGAAACATCGATCAGCTGCCTCCTGCACACCCCCCACTGGGGATGTGCCCGCAACCAAGGTACATGCCCTTGACCGGAATCGAACCGGGGACCCTTGAGTCCGCAGGCCGACGCTCTATCCACTGAGCCAAACCGGTTAGGGCAATAAGTAAAATTTTAAAAAAGAACACGGGGAAGTGTCTGCTTATAACGGGGAAACTGAGGCCAGGCAGCTGCCCAGAGTAGCCCTGAGCCTGTAAGTGGGCCTTGCTGACGCCCATGCCCGGACACATTCATCCATTCACCAGACCAACATCTACTGAACCCTCTTGCTGAGCCCATGCCCTGCAGGGCCGGGAACCTGCCACAGGGGCCCCCAGGCCTCGGGTCCGCACCCAACCCCTGGGACTGTGCCCCCAAACTGTTCCCACGTGCAGCACGGGGCCCTGCCCAGCTCTGCTGGCTGAGGAATGGGCCTGCAGCGGAGGGGAGGGGCTGGTCACTTCATGCCGTTCCCTGAGGACAGGGCTGATGGCCACCCAGGGCCTGGCCACGTGGCTAAGAGGCCAATCCGTCCCTCCCTCCCTCCCAGCTACAAGGTCCCACACAGCTTCCGGAGGAGGCAGCCTGGGCACCGGCACCCACCCAGCGGTAAGGCCCGAGCAGGACCCACGAGGGGCGCAGGTCCGGCAGCACCACCTCTGGAGTCGCAGCCTCCTGAGCAGGGACAGCCTGTCCCGGAAACGGCCCGGGGGTGGCCAGCGGGGGCCTCATGAGGAATCATCACCTCTCAGAGGCCCCTGGTGTTTACCAGAGCCCGAGCCTGTGTTATGACACCCACGGGACAACGTCCCTTCCACATCCGGCCCGGGGTGTCCCCAAAGCGGCCGGGAGAAGCCAGCCCCCAAGGCCCTGGATTGGGCCCGGCTCAGCCTCCTGGGCCCCTGGGACCCACCGAGCTTCTTGCTGGGAGAGGCCGTCCCTGGGCCCTCGGGCGGCGCCTGCCCCCAGGCTCCTGTGAGGTCCTCACCCGAGACCTCCTAAGCCACCCCCTTTACGCCGGCCCTCCCTCCATGGCAGCTCAGGAGGTGGCAGCAGCTGTTTCGCAGCCCTGGGCCGGGGCGTGGACGCGGGGCCACCGCAGAAGTGGAAGAAGCCGCAAGAAAAGGGAACTGGATTGAGAGATGAGTTCATGTGCAGCGGGGACGTGGACACCCAGGCAGGCCTGTCCGAGTCACAGACACGGAGACACCCAGCAGGAGGCTCAGGGTGACGCAGAGAGGAAACGACCGCCTGTGGGCGGTGGGGGCTGCTCT